>NW_021221761.1:52066-218470 GCF_002162155.2 Triticum dicoccoides
CCATATACCACCACCGATCCATATCCATATACTACCACCGCTACCACCACCGCTACCATATACCACCACCATATATCCACCACCAATCCGAGTTCTTTGCTTATTAGGTTTGTTTTCAGGATCCATCTAGATTCCGATTCGTGTTTCCTTGCCGGAGTAGGTTTCGGAAAAAAAAATAGCGCAAAAAAAAAAGAGCGCAAAAAAAAAAGAGCGAAAAAAAAATTCAGAGTGTGCTTTTCCCTTATTTACGTGCCGCGCCGTGATTTTGTTAGTGTTCTAGGCTCGCGTCTCTAGCACAGTCTAGCCTAGGACCAGCACAGTACCGTCGTTAAGCGTTTATTCAACTTTGCATCTCTGAATTGATTATTGCTGACCTTTTTTGCTACCATATTATAAGCCTTCCCAGCTCCACATACATCTACGACGTGCGTTTGACTCTCCCTGGTAATCGCTCTATCCAAGCTTTGAGAGTTTTTGACTACAACGGTTGCCGATCACCGCCTGCTGCTGGGTAAGAACTGGTAAGAATTTGAGATTTGCTTGACGGATTTGTGACACCCACCACCACCACTTGCTCGTAGTCTGTAGGATCATATTCTTGTGTGTTTCTATTGCTGCTAACCATGCCAGGATCACAAGCCGACGAGATTGACTGGGAGAATTTATCGAACAAGGAGCTTCATGATAAGTTTCAGCAAATGATGACTGAACAGGTGCAAGATGTGCTGAACAATTTTGAAGAGGCCATGGAGAAGATCACTGGCCTTGAGAAGACGTTCGAAACAAAGCTCGATAACAAGTTTAATGAATTGCTCGCGCGTCTTCCACCACCACCACCCGCTGCACCTAACGCACCTCTCCAACAACAACAACAACGACTACCTCCACGTCGCGAAGCAGACCTCCGCCGAGCAAGCCGTGTTCCTCTTGCGTTTGGCCAAACTGTTGGTGCTGCTGTTGATACTTCTGTGGCTCCTGCTGCTGATGCGGAGGAGGATGAGTATGCGGGAGATTATGAGGATGAGGTTGATCAAAACCAGATCTACGAGCAGCTACCAGCACCACCACCAGCAGGTCGACCTCAGGTATATATTCGTAATGGTAGGCCTACACCACCACCTCAGGTACGAGATGATGTCCATATTCCTAAACTGAAATTGAATATTCCACCATTTGAGGGTAGATATGTTCCTGATATATATCTTACTTGGGAGTTAGAAACTGAACAACGATTTACATGTTTACAATATCCTGAGGAGAGACGAGTTGCTGCTGCTGTTTGTGCTTTCACTAGTTTTGCATGTGTATGGTGGTCTGAACATTGTAGATTATATCCTATTCCAACTACTTGGGCTGCTTTGAAAACTGCTATGCGTACGCGTTGGGTTCCACCATATTATCAACGTGAATTGCTTCAAAAATTGCAGCGTTTAAGACAAGGGAAAAATTCTGTAGAAGAATATTATCAGGAATTACAAACTGGCATGAGTAGATGTGGTATTGTTGAGGAGAATGAAGCTATGCTTGCACGTTTTCTGGGTGGATTAAATAGAGAGATTCAGACCATTCTAGACTATAAGGAGTATACTAATATCACTCGTTTATTCCATCTTGCTTGTAAAGCTGAACGTGAAGTGCAGGATCGACAAGCATTGGGGCGAACTAACTTTTCTGCAGGCCGACCTTCATCATGGACACCACGTGCATCTTCTACTTCAACTGCACCAGCACCTCCATCCGGTGCCACCTCCAGCCGTGATACAAGAAAACAGGCACAACCACCATTATCTTCCAAGAGCGCACCTGCGGGTCCTGCACAGCGTTCTTCTTCTTCCATGGCATCAACAGGGCACACAAGTGATATTATTTGTCGTCGTTGTAAGGGAGGAGGTCATTATGCGAGGGAATGCAAATCTCCGTGTGTGATGATTGCTACCGCGGATGGTGGATATGAGTCCGCTAGTGACTATGATGAGGAGACTTTGGCTCTTATTACATGTGAAGAACATGGTGGAGATGATTCTGATAATGAGACGCAATACATGGCTCCTGAAGACGCTGACAGGTATGAATGTTTAGTTGCTCAACGTGTTTTGAGTGTGCAGATCACACAAGCTGAGCAAAATCAGAGGCACAATTTGTTCCATACCAAGGGAGTTGTGAAGGAACGTTCTGTGCGCGTCATCATAGACGGAGGGAGCTGCAACAACTTGGCTAGCATGGAGATGGTCGAGAAGCTTTCTCTCACCACAAGACCACATCCACATCCTTACTACATCCAATGGTTCAACAACAGCGGCAAGGTTAAGGTAACACGTACTGTTCGTGTGCATTTTAGTATATCTACATACGCTGATTATGTTGATTGTGATGTGGTACCTATGCAAGCATGTTCCTTATTACTTGGTAGACCATGGCAATTTGATAAAAATTCTGTACACCATGGTAGAAACAATCACTATACTCTTGTTCATAAGGATAAAAATATTACTTTGCTTCCTATGACTCCTGATTCCATTTTGAAAGATGATATTAATAGAGCTAATAAAGCAAAACAGGAGACGAATAAGAGTGAAAATCAGATTGTGGCAAAAGAATTTGAGCAACAAATGAAGCCTAATAATAAACCATCTAGTGTTGCTTCTGAAATTAAATTGAAAAGTGCATGTTTATTTGCCACCAAATCTGATATTGATGAGCTAGATTTCAGCAAATCTGTTTGCTATGCTTTTGTGTCCAAAGAGGCATTATTTTCATTCGAGGACGTGCCTTCCTCTTTGCCTCCTGCTGTCACTAACATTTTGCAGGAGTTTGCTGATGTCTTTCCACAAGACGTGCCACCGGGATTACCGCCTATTCGAGGGATTGAGCATCAGATTGACTTAATTCCCGGTGCTTCACTGCCAAACCGTGCACCATACCGTACCAATCCAGAGGAGACGAAGGAGATTATGCGTCAAGTACAAGAGCTTCTCGACAAAGGTTATATACGCGAATCCCTTAGTCCTTGTGCTGTTCCTATTATTCTAGTGCCGAAAAAGGATGGTACATCACGTATGTGTGTTGATTGTAGAGGCATTAATAATATTACTATTCGTTATCGTCATCCTATTCCTAGGCTAGATGATATGCTTGATGAATTGAGTGGCTCTACAATATTCTCCAAAGTTGATTTGCGTAGTGGCTAGCATCAAATTCGTATGAAATTGGGAGATGAATGGAAAACAGCATTTAAAACTAAGTTTGGATTATATGAGTGGTTAGTCATGCCTTTTGGGTTAACTAATGCACCTAGTACTTTCATGAGATTAATGAACGAAGTTTTACGTGCTTTCATTGGATGATTTGTGGTACTTTACTTTGATGACATATTGATTTATAGCAGATCTGATAGAGGCAAAGGTGTCCCGTCTTTCGATGAGATGATGGATTTCGCTTTGGTGGAAGTCGACTTTGACGATCCGGCTACGAACGTGCGAGGACGTCGCGCCTTAGCAATCGCTAAACCAACTCCGAGAGGTTATTGACCACGCCGGAGCACGATCAAGCTGACCACGAGGGTCTGTTTCGTGCGAGCAAACGAAGAACAAGCAAGAAACTGAGATTGCAATCTGGATATTGCGAATATAAGATGAAAGCTTTATTGATCAAGGTGGGGTTCTGTGACGCCTTTGTCTGGTCGTTGAACACAAATGAAGTATGCGAAGTTGCAGCTATGGCGAACTTTTAATCTAAACAAAACCCAAAGTCTAAACGATGCCCTAAGGGCTGTATATATGGAGGAAGAGGGGGGGAATTTCGTGGCCCTTGGTGGAGGGGTCCGAAATCAACCCTATCTCTTGTTTCCCCACACATACGGACTCTAAAAATAGCCTATACTTATGTATTTCGAAATTACATGGGCCTGGCCCAATAATAAGGTGACGCAGCACCTAAAATAGCCTCGGGACGAAATTTATGAAGTGGCATCTTGTATATTTCGTCCAAGGCTTCATGCACCCATTATGGTGGCTTCAAAGTCCTGAAATCATCACTTGTAACTCCGTTCTTGTTTCCCTTGCGCATGCCATCATCTCCATGCTTGTTCTTGCTCCAATGTTCATCCTTCTCCAAGCTAGGCCCTTCATTTGTAAGCAAAACAAATGTATCCAATTTAGGCAGCATCATATTCTCATGAACATTAGAATCATTACCAAGAAACGAAAGTACCTGGTAATTTAGTTGGCGTGCACGCGCTCTAGTAATTGGTCCAGTATGTATAGCAGCAGGGGCTGTGGGTGTAACAATTGTATTGATGTCCTCATCATCCTCCCCTTCTTGAAATGAAGTCGTCCTCGACGGAAGTTCATCTTCCTCACCCAAATAAGGCTTCAAATCTGCAATGTTAAAAGTGGGACTAACCCCAAAATCTGCAGGCAGCTCAAGTTTATATGCATTATCATTTATTTTCTCTAACACCTTAAAGGGACCATCAGCACGTGGCATTAACTTTGATTTGCGCAAATCAGGAAATCTATCCTTACGCAAATGTAACCAAACAAGATCTCCAGGTGCAAACACAACATGTTTTCTACCCTTATCTCCAGCAAGTTTATATTTAGCATTCATGCGCTCAATGTTTTCCTTAGTTAACTCATGCATTTTTAAAATCAATTCAGCACGTTGTTTAGCATCGAAATTAACCTTCTCCGAAGATGGAAGCGCCTCCTGCAACAACAAAAGACGAACGGAGCTAGCTGGAATGCATAGCTTGTTAGCACGAAACACAAATCCATCGTTAACAACAAACTTGTTCCACATTCTTCCTTCTTTACAATTATGCATTACATCTTTAAAATCAGCATCATGCACATATTGATCTTTGATGGTCTCCAAACCAAATATTTTGAAGTCAAGTTGTGAAAGCATAGTATAGCGACGAGACAATGCATCAGCAATAACATTTTCCTTTCCCTTCTTGTGTTTAATGACATAAGGGAAAGTCTCAATGAATTCAACCCATTTAGCATGTCTACGATTCAGTTTAGCTTGACTTTTAATATGTTTTAATGATTCATGATCAGAATGTATAACAAATTCTTTGGGCCATAAATAATGTTGCCATGTTTCTAAAGTCCGAACAAGAGCATATAATTCTTTATCATAAGTAGAATAATTCAGACTAGGCCCACTCAATTTTTCAGAAAAGTATGCAACAGGTTTGCCATCTTGTAATAACACACCTCCTAATCCAATTCCACTAGCATCACATTCAAGCTCAAAAGTCTTATTAAAATCAGGAAGTTGGAGTAAAGGAGCATGTGTCAACTTATCTTTCAATACCGTGAAGGCTTCTTCCTGTGCGGTACCCCAAAGAAAAGGCACATCTTTCTTTGTAAGCTCATTAAGAGGTGCAGCAATGGTGCTGAAATCTCTCACAAAACGCCTATAGAATCCAGCGAGGCCAAGAAAACTCCTCACTTGTGTGACCGTTTTGGGCTGTGGCCAACTCTCAATAGCTTCAATCTTGGCTTTATCAACTTCAATTCCCTGTGGAGTAACAACATAGCCAAGAAAAGATACTCGGTCGGTGCAAAAGGTGCACTTCCTGATGAGGACATCAATACAATTGTTACACCCACAGCCCCTGCTGCTATACATACTGGACCAATTACTAGAGCTCGTGCACGCCAACTAAATTACCAGGTACTTTCGTTTCTTGGTAATGATTCTAATGTTCATGAGAATATGATGCTGCCTAAATTGGATACATTTGTTTTGCTTACAAATGAAGGGCCTAGCTTGGAGAAGGATGAACATTGGAGCAAGAACAAGCATGGAGATGATGGCATGCGCAAGGGGAACAAGAACGGAGTTACAAGTGATGATTTCAGGACTTTGAAGCCACCATAATGGGTGCATGAAGCCTTGGACGAAATATACAAGATGCCACTTCATAAATTTGGTCCCGAGGCTATTTTAGGTGCTGCGTCACCTTATTATTGGGCCAGGCCCATGTAATTTCGAAATACATAAGTATAGGCTATTTTTAGAGTCCGTATGTGTGGGGAAACAAGAGATAGGGTTGATTTCGGACCCCTCCACCAAGGGCCACGAAATTCCCCCCTCTTCCTCCATATATACAGCCCTTAGGGCATCGTTTAGACATTGGGTTTTGTTTAGATTAAAAGTTCGCCATAGCTGCAACTTCGCGTACTTCGTTTGTGTTCAACGACTAGACAAAGGCGTCACAGAACCCCACCTTGATCAATAAAGCTTTCATCTTATATTCGCAATATCCAGATTGCAATCTTAGTTTCTTGCTTGTTCTTCGTTTGCTCGCAGGAAACAGACCCTCGTGGTCAGGTTGATCGTGCTCCGGCGTGGTCAATAACCTCTCGGAGTTGGTTTAGCGATTGCTAAGGCGCGACGTCCTCGCACGTTCGTAGTCGGATCGTCAAAGTCGACTTCCACCAAAGCGAAATCCACCATCTCATCGAAAGACGGGACACCTCCGCCTCTATCACCTCCACCATGGGCCACGAAATCCCCCCCCCCATCTTCCTCCATATGTACATCCCTTAGGGCACCGTTTAGACTTTGGGTTTTGTTTAGATTAAAGTTCGCCATAGCTGCAACTTCGCGTACTTCGTTTGTGTTCAACGACCAGACAAAGACGTCACAGAACCCCACCTTGATCAATAAAGCTTTCATCTTATATTCGCAATATCCAGATTGCAATCTCAGTTTCTTGCTTGTTCTTCGTTTGCTCGCAGGAAACAGACCCTCGTGGTCAGGTTGATCGTGCTCCGGCGTGGTCAATAACCTCTCGGAGTTGGTTTAGCGATTGCTAAGGCGCGACGTCCCACGTTCATAGTCGGATCGTCAAAGTCGACTTCCACCAAAGCGATATCCATCATCTCATCGAAAAGACGGGACACCTTTGCCTCTATCAGTTACAGCATGCCATCCGGCAAAAACAAGGAGAATAAGGCATATAGCCGCTGGATTTTCTTCAATTTACGTCCAAATGAGATTTCCCGGATCATAGGGCATCTGCAGAAAGGTACATTTGTCTCTACCAGGGGGATAATGTCTATAAGCAACGTAATCTCGCGAATTTCCTTCAAAAGGAAGTGCCAATGGGTTCAGAAACTTGTCCGAAAAAGAGCGACGAATGATGTTCTTTGACTTTCAGGGCCAAAAAGTCCTGCTTAAGGCTAAATTGGAGGGTACTCCGTGATAGAGGCAAAGGTGTCCCGTCTTTCGTTGAGATGGTGGATTTCGCTTTGGTGGAAGTCGACTTTGACGATCCGACTACGAACGTGCGAGGACGTCGCGCCTTAGCAATCGCTAAACCAACTCCGAGAGGTTATTGACCACGCCGGAGCACGATCAACCTGACCACGAGGGTCTGTTTCCTGCGAGCAAACGAAGAACAAGCAAGAAACTAAGATTGCAATCTGGATATTGCGAATATAAGATGAAAGCTTTATTGATCAAGGTGGGGTTCTGTGACGCCTTTGTCTGGTCGTTGAACACAAACGAAGTACGCGAAGTTGCAGCTATGGCGAACTTTTAATCTAAACAAAACCCAAAGTCTAAACGATGCCCTAAGGGCTGTATATATGGAGGAAGAGGGGGGAATTTCGTGGCCCTTGGTGGAGGGGTCCGAAACCAACCCTATCTCTTGTTTCCCCACACATACGGACTCTAAAAATAGCCTATACTTATGTATTTCGAAATTACATGGGCCTGGCCCAATAATAAGGTGACGCAGCACCAAAAATAGCCTCGGGACGAAATTTATGAAGTGGCATCTTGTATATTTCGTCCAAGGCTTCATGCACCCATTATGGTGGCTTCAAAGTCCTGAAATCATCACTTGTAACTCCGTTCTTGTTCCCCTTGCGCATGCCATCATCTCCATGCTTGTTCTTACTCCCATGTTCATCCTTCTCCAAGCTAGGCCCTTCATTTGTAAGCAAAACAAATGTATCCAATTTAGGCAGCATCATATTCTCATGAACATTAGAATCATTACCAAGAAACGAAAGTACCTGGTAATTTAGTTGGCGTGCACGAGCTCTAGTAATTGGTCCAGTATGTATAGCAGCAGGGGTTGTGGGTGTAACAATTGTATTGATGTCCTCATCACTCCGGGCCTCCTGGCGCAAGCGAGGAGTATTTTTTTCGATTTGCACGCTCGCCGGAGCAGTTTGAGTACTTATGGGTCCGACACGGACTCCTAATGACAAAATTTTGACCGTCTTAGTGAGCAACTGTCCATTCTATGGCAGTCCTTGAAAGTACTTCATTTTCTCGTGCGCTTTTTGCCTGACTGCCCCAAAATTTCTTGTCCTCTATAGTGGAGATATCGTTTCAACATATATATTGATCGATGCCAGGAAAGCACTTTTGTTCTTGGCTTTCACACGCATGAGTTACAGCATGCCATCCGGCGAAAACAAGGAGAATAAGGCATATAGCCACTGGATTTTCTTCAATTTACGGCTAAATGAGATTGCCCGGATCATAGAGCATCTGCAGAAAGGTACGTTTGTCCCTACCAGGGGGGATAATGTCTATAAGGAACATAATCTCTCACAATTTCCTTCAAAAGGTAGTGCCAACGGGTTCAGAAACTTGTCTGAAAAACAGTGATGAATGATGTTCTTTGACTTTCAGGGCCAAAAAGTCCTGCTTAAGGCTGAATTTGAGGGTACTCCGGACCTCCTGGCGCAAGCGCGAAGTATTTTTTGGATTCGCGCGCTTGTCGCGAGCAGTTTGAGTACTTATGGGTCCGACACGGACTCCTAATGACAAAATTATGACCGTCTTAGTGAGCATATGTCCATTCTATGGCAGTCCTTGAAAGTACTTCATTTTCTCGTGCGCTTTTTGCCGGACTGCCCCAAAATTTCTTGTCCTATATAGTGGAGATATTGTTTCCACATATATATTGACCGATGCCTGTAATGCCCTTTAGTTCTTGCCTTTCACGTGCATGAGTTACAGCATGCCATCCAGCGAAAACAAGGAGAATAAGGCATATAGCCGCTGGATTTTCTTCAATTTACGGCCAAATGAGATTGCCTGGATCATAGAGCATCTGCAGAAAGGTACGTTTGTCCCAACCTGGGGGGCTAATGTCTATAAGGAACATAATCTCTCAAAATTTCTTTCAAAAGGAAGTGTCAACGAGTTCAGAAACTTGTCTGAAAAATGGCGACGAATGATGTTGTTTGACTTTCAGGGCCAAAAAGTCCTGCTTAAGGCTGTATCTGAGGGTACTCCGGGCCTCCTCGCGCAAGCGGGGAGTATTTTCTGGCTTTAGACGCTCGCCGCGAGCAGTTTGAGAACTTGTGGGTCTGACACGGGCTCCGAATGACAAAATTATTACCCTTTTAGTGAACATCTGTCCATTCTATGGCAGTCCTTGAAAGTACTTCATTTTCACGTGCGCTTTTTGCCTAACCGCCCCAAAATGTCTTGTGCTCTATAGTGGAGACATCGTTTCCATATATATATTGATCGATGCCAGGAATGCCCTTTTTTTCTTGGCTTTCACGCACATGAGTTAAAGCATGCCATCCGGCGAAAACAAGGAGAATAAGGCATATAGCCTCTGGATTTTCTTCAATTTACGGCCAACTGAGATTGCCCGGATCATAGAGCATCTCCAGAAAGGTACGTTTGTCCCTACCGGGGGGCTAATGTCTATAAGGAACATAATCTCTCAAATTTCCTCAAAAAGGAAGAGCCAATGGGTTCAGAAACTTGTCTGAAAAACAGCGACGAATGATGTTCTTTGACATTCAGGGCCAAAAAGTCCTGCTTAAGGCTGAATTTGAGGGTACTCTGGACCTCCTGGCGCAAGGGGGAGTATTATTTGGATTCGTGCACTCGCCGCGAGCAGTTTGAGTACCTATGGGTCCGACACGGACTCTGAATGACAAAATTATGACTGTTTTAGTGAACATATGTCCATTCTATGGCAAGCCTTGAAAGTACTTCATTTTCTCGTGCGCTTTTTGCCTGACTGCCCCAAAATTTCTTGTCCTCTATAGTGGAGATATCATTTCCACATATATATTGACCGATGCCAGGAATGCCCTTTAGTTCTTGGCTTTCACGCGCATGAGTTACAACATGCCATCCGGCGAAAACAAGGAGAATAAGGCATATAGCCGCTGTTTTTTCTTAAATTTACGGCCAAATGAGATTGCCCGGATCATAGAGCATCTGCAGAAAGGTATGTTTGTCCCTACCAGGGGGGCTAATGTCTATAAGGAACATAATCTCTCAAATTTCCTTCAAAAGGACGTGCCAATGGGTTCAGAAACTTGTTTGAAAAACAGCGACGAATGATGTTCTTTGACTTTCAGGGCCAAAAAGTCTTGCTTAAGGCCGTATCTGAGGGTACTCCGGGCCTCCTGGTGCAAGAGGGGAGTATTTTTTGGATTCGCGCGCTCACCGCGAGCAGTTTGAGTTCTTATGGGTCCGACACGGATCCTAATGACAAAATTATGACTGTCTTAGTGAGCATCTGTCCATTCTATTGCAGTCCTTGAAAGTAGTTCATTTTCTCGTGCGCTTTTTGCCTGACTGCCCCAAAATTTCTTGTCCTTTATAATGGAGATATCGTTTCCACATATATATTGACCGACGCCAGGAATGCCCTTTAGTTCTTGGCTTTCACGTGCATGAGTTACAGCATGCCATCCGGCAAAAACAAGGAGAATAAGGCATATAGCCGCGGGATTTTCTTCAATTTACGGCCAAATGAGATTGCCTGGATCATAGAGCATATGCAGAAAGTTATGTTTGTCCCTACCAGGGGGGCTAATGTCTATAAGGAATATAATCTCTCAAATTTCCTTCAAAAGGAGGTGCCAATGGGTTCAGAAACTTGTCTGAAAAATAGCGACGAATGATGTTGTTTGACTTTCAGGGCCAAAAAGTCCTGCTTAAGGCCGTATCTGAGGGTACTTCGGGCCTCCTGGCCCAAGAGGGGAGTATTTTTTTTGGACTCGCGTGCTCGCCGCGAGCAGTTTGAGTACTTATAGGTCCGACACGGACTCCTAATGACAAAATTATGACCGTTTTAGTGAACATCTATCCATTCTATGGCAGTCCCCTTGAAAGTACTTCATTTTCACGTGCGCTTTTTGCCTAACCGCCCCAAAATTTCTTGTCCTCTATAGTGGAGATATCGTTTCCACATATATATTGATCGATGCCAGGAATGCCCTTTTGTTCTTGGCTTTCACGCGCATGAGTTACAGCATGCCATCTGGCGAAAACAAGGAGAATAAGGCATATAGCCGCTGGATTTTCTTCAATTTACAGCCAAATGAGATTGCCTGGATCATAGAGCATCTGCAGAAAGGTACGTTTGTCCCCACTAGGGGGGCTAATGTCTATAAGGAACATAATCTCTCAAATTTCCTTCAAAAGGACGTGCCAATGGGTTCAGAAACTTGTTTGAAAAACAGCGACGAATGATGTTCTTTGACTTTCAGGGCCAAAAAGTCATGCTTAAGGCTGTTTCTGAGGGTACTCCGGGCATGCTGGCGCAAGCGTGGAGTATTTTTTGGATTCACGCGCTCGCCGCGAGCAGTTTGAGTACTTATGGGTCCGACACAGACTCCTAATGACAAAATTATGACCGTCTTAGTGAGCATCTGTCCATTCTATGGCAGTCCCCCTGAAAGTACTTCATTTTCTCGTGCGCTTTTTGCCTTACTGCCCCAAAATTTCTTGTCCTTTATAGTGGAGATATCGTTTCCACATATATATTGACCGATGCCAGGAATGCCCTTTAGTTCTTGGCTTTCACGTGCATGAGTTACAGCATGCCATCCGGCAAAACAAGGAGAATAAGGCATATAGCCGCTGGCTTTTCTTCAATTTACGGCCAAATGAGATTGCCTGGATCATAGAGCATCTGCAGAAAGGTACATTTGTCCCTACCAGGGGGCTAATGTCTATAAGGAACAAAATCTCTCAAGTTTCCTTCAAAAGGAAGTGCCAATGGGTTCAGAAACTTGTCTGAAAAATGGCGACGAATGATGTTCTTTGACTTTCAGGGCCAAAAAGTCCTGCTTAAGGCTATATCTAAGGGTACTCCGGGCCTCCTCGCGCAAGCGGGGAGTATTTTCTGGATTCAGACACTCGCCGCGAGCAGTTTGAGAACTTGTGGGTCCGACACGGGCTCCGAATGACAAAATTATTACCCTTTTAGTGAACATCTGTCCATTCTATGGCAGTCCTTGAAAGTACTTCATTTTCACATGCGCTTTTTGCCTAACCGCCCCAAAATTTCTTGTCCTCTATAGTGGAGATATCATTTCCACATATATATTGATCGATGCCAGGAATGCCCTTTTGTTCTTGGTTTTCATGCGCATGAGTTACAGCATGCCATCCGGCGAAAACAAGGAGAATAAGGCATATAGCCGCTGGATTTTCTTCAATTTACAACCAAATGAGATTGCCCGGATCATAGAGCATCTGCAGAAAGGTACATTTGTCCCTACCAGGCCTCCTCGCGTACCCTCAGATACCACCAGGTCGTCCACGTGCAAATATGGCCGTATCTGAGGGTACCCTCAGATACCACCAGGTCGTCCACATGCAAATAATGGCAATGTTAGGGCTCCCCCTCAGGTACAAGCTCATGACCATCTCCCTAAACTGAAACTGAATATTCCACCATTTGAGGGTAGATATGTTCCTGATATATATCTTGGGAGTTAGAAACTGAACAACGATTTACATGTTTACAATATCCTGAGGAGAGACGTGTTCCTGCTGCTGTTTGTGCTTTCACTAGCTTTGTATGTGTTTGGTGGTCTGAACATTGTAGATTATATCCTGTTCCAGCTACTTGGGTTGCTTTGAAAACTGCTATGCGTACTCATTGGGTTCCACCATGTTATCAACGTGAATTACTTCAAAAATTTCAGCGCTTAAGACAAGGAAAAAATTCTGTAGAAGAATATTATCAGGAATTACAAACTGGCATGATTAGATGTGGTATTGTTGAGGAGAATGAAGCTATGCTTGCATGTTTTATGGGTGGATTAAATAGAGAGATTCGGACCATTCTAGAGTATAAGGATTATAATAATATCACTCGTTTATTCCATCTTGCTTGTAAAGCTGAACGTGAAGTGCAGGATCGACAGGCATTAGCACGGACTAACTTTTCTACAGGTTGACCTTCATCATGGACACCGCGTGCATCCTCTAGTTCCAGACATTCTACTGCACCGACACCTCCATCAGTTGTTACCTCCAGCCGTGATACAAGGAAGCAGGCACAACCACCATTATCTGCCAAGAGCAACCCTATCGGGCCTGCATAGAGTTCGTCTTCTTCCATGGCATCAACAGGGCACACTAGTGATATTATTTGTCGTTGTTGTAAGGGAAGAGGACATTTTGCGAGAGAATGCAAATCCCAGCGTGTGATGATTGCTACTGAGGATGGTGGGTATGAGTCCGCTAGTGACTATGATGAGGAGACTTTGGCTCTTATTACACGTGAAGAACACGGTGGAGACGATTCTGATCATGAGACGCAATACATGGCTCCTGAAGACGCTGACAGGTATGAATGTTTAGTTGCTCAACGTGTTTTGAGTGTGCAGGTCACACAAGCTGAGCAAAATCAGAGGCACAATTTATTCCATACAAAGGGAGTTGTGAAGGAACGTTCTGTGCGCGTCAGCATAGATGGAGGGAGGTGCAACAACTTGGCTAGCATGATGATGGTGGAGAAGCTATCTCTCACCACAAGACCACATCCACATCCTTACTACATCCAATGGTTCAACAACTGCGGCAAGGTTAAGGTAACATGCATTGTTCGTGTGCATTTTAGTATCTCTACATATGCTGATTATGTTGATTGTGATGTGGTACCTATGCAAGGATGTTCCTTATTACTTGGTCGACCATGGCAATTTGATAAAAAATCTGTACACCATGGTAGAAACAATCATTATACTCTGGTTCATAAGGATAAAAATATTACTTTGCTTCCTATGACTCCTGATTCCATTTTGAAAGATGATATTAATAGAGCTAATAAAGCAAAAAAGGAGACAAATAAGAGTGAAAATCAGATTGTGGCAAAATAATTTGAGCAACATATGAAGCCTAATAGTAAACCATCTAGTGTTGTTTCTGAAATTAAATTGAAAAGTGCATGTTTACTTGCCACTAAATCTGATATTGATGAGCTAGATTTCAGCAAATCTGTTTGCTATGCTTTTGTGTGCAAAGAGGCATTATTTTCATTTGAGGACGTGCCTTCCTCTTTGCCCCCTGCTGTCACTAACATTTTGCAGGACTTCGCTGACGTCTTTCCACAAGACGTGCCACCGGGATTACGACCTATTCGAGGGATTGAGCATGAAATTGACTTAATTCCTGATGCATCGCTACCCAACCGTGCACCATACTGTACCAATCCAGAGGAGACGAAGGAGATTATGCGTCAAGTACAGGAGCTGCCCGACAAAGGTTATATACGCGAATCTCTTAGTCCTTGTGCTGTTCCTATTATACTAGTGCCTAAAAAGGATGGTACGTCACGTATGTGTGTTGATTGTAGAGGCATTAATAATATTACTATTCGTTATCGTCATCCTATTCCTAGGCTAGATGATATGCTTGATGAATTGAGTGGCTCTACAATATTCTCCAAAGTTGATTTGCGTAGTGGATACCATCAAATTCATATGAAATTGGGTGATGAATGGAAAACAACATTTAAAACTAAGTTTGGTTTATATGAGTGGTTAGTCATGCCTTTTGGGTTAACTAATGCACCTAGTACTTTCATGAGATTAATGAACGAAGTTTTACGTGCTTTCATTGGACGATTTGTGGTAGTTTACTTTGATGACATATTGATTTATAGCAGATCTTTGGAAGAACATTTGGAACATTTACGTGCTGTTTTTATTGCTCTACGTGATGCACGTTTGTTTGGTAACCTTGGGAAGTGCACCTTTTGCACCGACCGAGTATCTTTTCTTGGCTATGTTGTTACTCCACAGGGAATTGAAGTTGATAAAGCCAAGATTGAAGCTATTGAGAGTTGGCCGCAGCCCAAAACGGTCACACACGTGAGGAGTTTTCTTGGCCTCGCTGGATTCTATAGGCGTTTTGTGAGAGATTTCAGCACCATTGCTGCACCTCTCAATGAGCTTACAAAGAAAGATGTGCCTTTTCTTTGGGGTACCGCACAGGAAGAAGCCTTCTCCGTATTGAAAGATAAGTTGACACATGCTCCTTTACTCCAACTTCCTGATTTTAATAAGACTTTTGAGCTTGAATGTCATGCTAGTGGAATTGGATTAGGAGGTGTGTTATTACAAGATGGCAAACCCGTTGCATACTTTTCTGAAAAACTGAGTGGGCCTAGTCTGAATTATTCTACTTATGATAAAGAATTATATGCTCTTGTTCGGACTTTAGAAACATGGCAACATTATTTATGGCCCAAAGAATTTGTTATACATTCTGATCATGAATCTTTGAAACATATTAAAAGTCAAGCTAAACTGAATCGTAGACATGCTAAATGGGTTGAATTCATTGAGACTTTCCCTTATGTCATTAAACATAAGAAGGGAAAAGAAAATGTTATTGCTGATGCATTGTCTCGTCGCTATACTATGCTTTAACAACTTGACTTCAAAATATTTGGTTTGGAGACCATCAAAGATCAATATGTGCATGATGCTGATTTTAAAGATGTAATGCAGAATTGTAAAGAAGGAAGAATGTGGAACAAGTTTGTTGTTAACGATGGATTTGTGTTTCGTGCTAACAAGCTATGCATTCCAGCTAGCTCCGTTCGTCTTTTGTTGTTGCAGGAGGCGCATGGAGGAGGATTAATGGGACACTTTGGCGTGAAGAAGACGGAGGACGTACTTGCTACACATTTCTTTTGGCCAAAGATGAGACGGGATGTTGAGCGTTTTATTGCTCGCTGCACTACATGTCAAAAAGCTAAGTCACGACTCAATCCTTATGGTTTATATATGCCTTTGCCTGTACCTAGTGTTCCTTGGGAGGATATATCTATGGACTTTGTTTTAGGTTTACCTCGAACAAAGAAGGGGAGGGATAGCATATTTGTTGTCGTGGATAGATTCTCGAAAATGGCACACTTTATACCATGTCATAAAAGTGATGATGCTGTTCATGTTGCTGATTTGTTCTTTCGTGAAATTATTCGCTTGCATGGTGTGCCAAATACTATTGTTTCAGATCGTGATACTAAATTTCTTAGCCACTTTTGGAGATGTTTATGGGCTAAGTTGGGGACTAAACTGCTTTTTAGTACTACTTGTCACCCCCAAACTGATGGACAAACTGAAGTAGTCAATAGAACGTTGTCTACTATGCTTAGGGCTGTTTTGAAGAATAATAAGAAAATGTGGGAGGAATGCTTGCCTCATATTGAATTTGCTTATAATCGTTCATTGCATTCTACTACTAAGATGTGCCCTTTTGAAGTTGTGTATGGTTTCCTACCTCATGCACCTATTGATTTGTTGCCTCTTCCATCTTCGGAGAAGGTTAATTTTGATGCTAAACAACGTGTTGAATTGATTTTAAAAATGCATGAGTTAACTAAGGAAAACATTGAGCGTATGAATGCTAAATATAAACTTGCTGGAGATAAGGGTAGAAAACATGTTGTGTTTGCACCTGGAGATCTTGTTTGGTTACATTTGCGTAAGGATAGATTTCCAGATTTGCGCAAATCAAAGCTAATGCCACGTGCTGATGGTCCCTTTAAGGTGTTAGAGAAAATAAATGATAATGCATATAAACTTGAGCTGCCTGCAGATTTTGGGGTTAGTCCCACTTTTAACATTGCAGATTTGAAGCCTTATTTGGGTGAGGAAGATGAACTTCCGTCGAGGGCGACTTCATTTCAAGAAGGGGAGGATGATGAGGACATCAATACAACTGTTACACCCACAGCCCCTGCTGCTATACATTCTGGACCAATTACTAGAGCTCGTGCACACCAACTAAATTACCAGGTACTTTCGTTTCTTGGTAATGATTCTAATGTTCATGAGAATATGATGCTGCCTAAATTGGATACATTTGTTTTGCTTACAAATGAAGGGCCTAGCTTGGAGAAGGATGAACATTGGAGCAAGAACAAGCATGGAGATGATGGCATGCGCAAGGGGAACAAGAACGGAGTTACAAGTGATGATTTCAGGACTTTGAAGCCACCATAATGGGTGCATGAAGCCTTGGACGAAATATACAAGATGCCACTTCATAAATTTCGTCCCGAGGCAATTTTAGGTGCTGCGTCACCTTATTATTGGGCCAGGCCCATGTAATTTCGAAATACATAAGTATAGGCTATTTTTAGAGTCCGTATGTGTGGGGAAACAAGAGATAGGGTTGATTTCGGACCCCTCCACCAAGGGCCACGAAATTCCCCCCTCTTCCTCCATATATACAGCCCTTAGGGCATCGTTTAGACTTTGGGTTTTGTTTAGATTAAAAGTTTGCCATAGCTGCAACTTCGCGTACTTCGTTTGTGTTCAACGACCAGACAAAAGCGTCACAGAACCCCACCTTGATCAATAAAGCTTTCATCTTTTATTCGCAATATCCAGATTGCAATCTCAGTTTCTTGCTTGTTCTTCGTTTGCTCGCAGGAAACAGACCCTCGTGGTCAGGTTGATCGTGCTCCGGCGTGGTCAATAACCTCTCGGAGTTGGTTTAGCGATTGCTAAGGCGCGACGTCCTCGCACGTTCGTAGTCGGATCATCAAAGTCGACTTCCACCAAAGCGAAATCCACCATCTCATCGAAAGACGGGACACCTCCGCCTCTATCAAAGTGCCAATGGGTTCAGAAACTTGTTTTAAAAACAGCGACGAATGATGTTCTTTGACTTTCAGGGCCAAATAGTCCTGCTTAAGGCCGTATCTGAGGGTACTCCGAGCCTCCTCGCGCAAGCGGGGAGTATTTTCTGGATTCAGACGGTCGACGCGAGCAGTTTGAGAACTTGTGGGTCCGACACGGGCTCCGAATGACAAAATTATTACCCTTTTAGTGAACATCTGTCCATTCTATGGCAGTCCTTGAAAGTACTTCATTTTAACGTGCGCTTTTTGCCTAACCGCCCCAGAATTTCTTGTCCTCTCTTGTCCTTTATAGTGGAGATATCGTTGACACACATATATTGATCGATGCCAGGAATGCCCTTTTGTTCTTGGCTTTCACGCGCATGGGTTACAGCATGCCATCCAGCGAAAACAAGGAGAATAAGGCATATAGCCGCTGGATTTTCTTCAATTTACGGCCAAATGAGATTGCCCGAATCATAGAGCATCTGCAGAAAGGTACGTTTGTCCCTACCAGGGGGGAAAATGTCTATAAGCAACATAATCTCTCGGATTTCCTTCAAAAGGAAGTGCCAATGGGTTCAGAAACTTGTCTGAAAAACAGCGACGAATGGTGTTCTTTGACTTTCAGGGCCAAAAAGTCTTGCTTAAGGCTGAATTTGAGGGTACTCCGGGCCTCCTGGCGCAAGCGCGGAGTATTTTTTTGGATTCGCGTGCTCGCCGCGAGCAGTTTGAGTACTTATGGGTCCGACACGGACTCCTAATGACAAAATTATGACCGTCTTAGTGAGCATCTGTCCATTCTATGGCAGTCCTTGAAAGTACTTCATTTTCTCGTGCGCTTTTTGCCTGACTGCCCGAAAACTTCTTGTCCTCTATAGTGGAGATATCATTCCCACATATATATTGACCGATGCAAGGAAAGCATTTAGTTCTTGGCTTTCACGTGCACGAGTTACAGCATGCCATCCGGCGAAAACAAGGAGAATAAGGCATATAGCCGCTGGATTTTCTTCAATTTACGGCCAAATGAGATTGCCTGGATCATAGAGCATCTACAGAAAGGTACATTTGTCCCTACCAGGGGGGCTAATGTCTATAAGGAACATAATATCTCAAATTTCCTTCAAAAGGAAGTGCCAGTGGGTTCAGAAACTTGTCTGAAAAATAGCGACGAATGATGTTATTTGAATTTCAAGGCCAAAAGTCCTGCTTAAGTCCGCAAGCTGATGAGGACATCAATACCATTGTTACACCCACAGCCCCTACTGTTACATATACTGGACCAATTACTAGAGCTCGCGCACGCCAATTAAATTACCAGGTACTTTCGTTTCTTGGTAATGATTCTAATGTTCATGAGAATCTGATGCTGCCTAAATTGGATACACTTGTTTTGCTTACAAATGAAGGGCCTATCTTGGAGAAGGATGAACCTTGAAGAAGAACACGCATGGAGTTGGTGGCATGCGCAAGGGGATCAAGAACGGAGTTACAAGTGATGATTTCAGGACTTTGTAGCCACCATAAGGAGTGCATGAAGCTTTGGACGAAATATACAAGATGCCACTTCAGAAATTTCGTCTAGAGGCTATTCTAGGTGCTGCGTCACCTTATTATTGGGCCAGGCCCATGTAATTTCGAAATACATAAGTATAGGCTATTTTTAGAGTCCGTATGTGTGGGGAAACAAGAGATAGGGTTGATTTTGGACCCCTCCACCAAGCGCCACGGAATTCCCCCCTCTTCCACCATATATACAGCCCTTAGGGCACCGTTTAGACTTTGGGATTAGTTTAGTTAAAAGTTAGCCATTGCAACTTCGTGCACTTCGTTTGTGTCCAACGACCAGACCAAGACCGCTTACGGATCCCCACCTTGTTTGTGTCCAACGACCAGACTTCGTGCACTTCGCAATATTCAGATTGATTTATCATATTCTTGCTTGTTCTTTGATTGCTTGCAGGAATAGACCTTCGTGGTCAGGTTGATCGTGCTCCGGCGTGGAAGTCGACTTTAGTGGAAGTCGACTTTGACGATCCGACTACGAACGTGTGAGGACATCGTGCCTTAGCAATCGCTAAACCAACTCCGAGAGGTTATTGACCACGCCGAAGCACGATCAACCTGACCACGAGGGTCTGTTTCCTGCGAGCAAACGAAGAAGAAGCAAGAAACTGAGATTGCAATCTGAATATTGCTAATATAAGATGAAAGCTTTATTGATCAAGGTGGGGTTCTGAGACGTCTTTGTCTGGTCGTTGAACACAAAGAAAGTACGCGAAGTTGCTGCTATGGCGAACTTTAATCTAAACAAATCCCAAAGTCTAAATGGTGCCCTAAGGGCTGTATATATGGAGGAAAAGGGGGTGAATTTCGTGGCCCTTGGTGGAGGGTTCCGAAACTAACCCTATCTCTTGTTTCCCCACACATACGGACTCTAAAAATAGCCTATACTCACGTATTTTGAAATTACATGGGCCTGGCCCAATAATAAGGTGACGCTGCACCTAGAATAGCCTCTGGACGAAATTTATGAAGTGGCATCTTGTATATTTCGTCCAAGGCTTCATGCACTCTTTATGGTGGCTTCAAAGTCCTGAAATCATCACTTGTAACTCTGTTCTTGTTCCCCTTGCGCATGCCATCATCTACATGCTTGTTGTTGCTCCAATGTTCATCCTTCTCCAAGCTAGGCCCTTCATTTGTAAGCAAAACAAATGTATCCAATTTAGGGAGCATCATATTCTAATGAACATTAGAATCATTACCAAGAAACAAAAGTACCTGATAATTTAATTGGCGTGCGCGAGCTCTAGTAACTGGTCCAGTATATGTAGCAGTAGGGGTTGTGGGTGTAGCAATGGTATTGATGTCCTCATCATCCTCCCCTTCTTGAAATGAAGTCGTCCTCGACGGAAGCTCATCTTCCTCACCCAAATAAGGCTTCAAATCTGCAATGTTAAAAGTGGGACTAACCCCAAAATCTGCAGGCAGCTCAAGTTTATATGCATTATCATTTATTTTCTCCAACACCTTAAAAGAACCATCAGCACGTGACATTAACTTTGATTTGTGCAAATCAGGAAATCTATCCTTACGCAAATGTAACCAAACAAGATCTCCAGGTGCAAACACAAGATGTTTTCTACCCTTGTCTCCAGCAATTTTATATTTAGCATTCATACACTCAATGTTTTCTTTAGTTAACTCATGCATTTATAAAATCAATTCAGCATGTTGTTTAGCATCAAAATTAACCTTCTTCGAAGATGGAAGAGGTAACAAATCAATAGGTGCACGAGGTAGGAAACCATACACAATTTCAAAAGGGCACATCTTAGTAGTAGAATGCAATGAACGATTATAAGCAAATTCAATATGAGGCAAGCATTCTTCCCACATTTTCTTATTATTCTTCAAAACAGCCCTAAGCATAGTAGACAATGTTCTATTGACTACTTCAGTTTGTCCATTAGTTTGGGGGTGACAAGTAGTACTAAAATGCAGTTTAGTCCCAATTTAGCCCATAAACATCTCCAAAAGTGGCTAAGAAATTTAGTATCACGATCTGAAACTATAGTATTGGGCACACCGTGCAAGCGAATAATTTCATGAAAGAACAAATTAGCAACATTAACGGCATCATCGCTTTTATGACATGGTATAAAGTGTGCCATTTTCGAGAATCTATCCACGACAACAAATATGCTATCCCTCCCCTTCTTTGTTCGAGGTAAACCTAAAACAAAGTCCATAGATATATCCTCCCAAGGAACACTAGGTACAGGCAAAGGCATATATAAACCATGAGGATTGAGTCGTGACTTAGCTTTTTGACATGTAGTGCTGCGAGCAATAAAACGCTCAACATCCCGTCTCATCTTTGGCAAAAAGAAATGTGTAGCAAGTACGTCCTCCGTCTTCTTCACGCCAAAGTGTCCCATTAATCCTCCTCCATGCGCCTCCTGCAACAACAAAAGACGAACAGAGCTAGCTGGAATGCGTAGCTTGTTAGCACAGAACACAAATCCATGATTAACGACGAACTTGTTCCACATTCTTCCTTCTTTACAATTCTGCATTACATCTTTAAAATCAGCATCATGCACATATTGATCTTTGATGGTCTCCAAACCAAATATTTTGAAGTCAAGTTGTGAAAGCATAGTATAGCGACGAGACAATGCATTAGCAATAACATTTTCATTTCCCTTCTCGTGTTTAATGACATAAGGGAAAGTCTCAATGAATTCAACCCATTTAGCATGTCTACGATTCAGTTTAGCTTGACTTTTAATATGTTTCAAAGATTCATGATCAGAGTGTATAACAAATTCTTTGGGCCATAAATAATGTTGCCATGTTTCTAAAGTCCGAACAAGAGCATATAATTCTTTATCATAAGTAGAATAATTTAGACTAGGCCCACTCAATTTTTTAGAAAAGTATGCAACAGGTTTGCCATCTTGTAATAACACACCTCCTAATCCAATTCCACTAGCATCAAATTCAAGCTCCAAAGTCTTATTAAAATAAGGAAGTTGGAGTAAAGGAGCATGTGTCAACTTATCTTTCAATACCGTGAAGGCTTCTTCCTGTGCGGTACCCCAAACAAAAGGCACATCTTTCTTTGTCAGCTCATTGAGAGGTGCAGCAATGGTGCTGAAATCTCTCACAAAACGCCTATAGAATCCAGCGAGGCCAAGAAAACTTCTCACTTGTGTGACCGTTTTGGGCTGCGGCCACCTCTCAATAGCTTCAATCTTGGCTTTATCAATTTCAATTCCCTGTGGAGTAACAACATAGCCAAGAAAAGACACTCGGTCGGTGCAAAAGGTGCACTTCCCAAGGTTACCAAACAAACGTGCATCACGTAGAGCAATAAAAACAACACGTAAATGTTCAAAATGTTCCTCTAAAGATCTGCTATAAATCAATGTGTCATCAAAGTAAACTACGACAAATCGTCCAATGAAAGCACGTAAAACTTTCTTCATTAGTCTCATGAAAGTACTAGGCGCATTAGTTAACCCAAAAGGCATGACTAACCACTCATATAATCCAAAATTAGTTTTAAATGCTGTTTTCCATTCATCCCCCAATTTCATACGAATTTGATGGTATCCACTACGCAAATCAACTTTGGAGAATATTGTAGAGCCACTCAATTCATCAAGCATATCATCTAGCCTAGGAATAGGATGACGATAACGAATACTAATATTCTTAATGCCTCTACAATCAACAGAAATACGTGATGTACCATCCTTTTTCGGCACTAGAATAATAGGAACAGCACAAGGACTAAGGGATTCGCATATATAACCTTTGTCGAGCAGCTCCTGTACTTGACGCATAATCTCCGTCGTCTTCTCTGGATTGGTACGGTATGGTGCACGGTTGGGTAATGATGCACCGGGAATTAAGTCAATCTGATGCTTAATCCCTCGAATTTGATGCACCGGGAATTAACTCCTGCAAAATGTTAGTGACAGCAGGAGGCAAAGAGGAAGGCACGTCCTCGAATGAACATAATGCCTCTTTGCACACAAAAGCATAGCGAACAGATTTGCTAAAATCTAGCTCATCAATATTAGATTTAGTGGCAAGTAAACATACACTTTTCAATTTAATTTCAGAAGCAACACTAGATGGTTTATTATTAGGCTTCATTTGTTGCTCAAATTCTTTTGCCACAATCTGATTTTCACTCTTATTCTTCTCTTGTTTTGCTTTATTAGCTCTATTAATATCATCTTTCAAAATGGAATCAGGAGTCATAGGAAGCAAAGTAATATTTTTATCCTTATGAACAAGAGTATAGTGATTGTTTCTACCATGGTGTACAGAATTTTTATCAAATTGCCATGGTCTACCAAGTAATAAGGAACATGCTTGCATAGGTACCACATCGCAATCAACATAATCAACATATGTAGAGATACTAAAATGCACACGAACAGTACGTGTTACCTTAACCTTGCCGCTGTTGTTGAACCATTGGATGTAGTAAGGATGTGTATGCGGTCTTGTGGTGAGAGATAGCTTCCCCACCATCTCCATGCTAGCCAAGTTGTTGCAGCTCCCTCCATCTATGATGACACGCACAGAACGTTCCTTCACAACTCCCTTTGTATGGAACAAATTATGCCTCTGATTTTGCTCATCTTGTGTCACCTGCACACTCAAAACACGTTGAGCAACTAAATATTCATACCTATCAGCATCTTCAGGAGCCATGTATTGCGTCTCATGATCAGAATCATCTCCACCGTGTTCTTCACGTGTAATAAGAGCCAACGTCTCCGCATGATAGTCACTAGCGGACTCATACCCACCATCCTCAGTAGCAATCATCACACGCTGAGATTTGCATTCTCTCGCATAATGACCTCTTCCCTTACAACGACGACAAATAATATCACTTGTGTGCCCAGTTGATGCCATGGAAGAAGAAGAGCTCTGTGTAGGCCCGCCAGGTGCTCTCTTGGCAGATAGTGGTGGTTGTGCCTGCTTTCTTGTACCACGGCTGGAGGTGGCACCTAATGGAGGTGCTGGTGCAGTGGAAGTAGAAGATGCACACGGTGTCCATGATGAAGGTCGACCTGCAGAAAAGTTAGTTCGCGCCAATGCTTGTCGATCCTGCACTTCATGTTCAGCTTTACAAGCAAGATGGAATAAACGAGTGATATTAGTATACTACTTATACTCTAGAATGGTGTGAATCTCTCTATTTAATCCACCCATAAAACGGGCAAGCATAGGTTCATTATCCTCAACAATACCACATCTAATCATGCCAGTTTGTAATTCCTGATAATATTCTTCTACTAAAAAATTTCCTTGTCTCAAACGCTGCAATTTTTGAAGCAATTCACGTTGGTAATATGGTGGAACCCAACGAGTACGCATAGCAGTTTACAAAGCAGCCCAAGTAGCTGGAACATGATATAATCTACAATGTTCAGACCACCAAACACATGCAAAGCTAGTGAAAGCACAAACAGCAGTAGGAACACGTCTCTCCTCAGGATATTGTAAACATGTAAATTGTTGTTCAGTTTCTAACTCCCAAGTAAGATATATATCAGGAACATATCTACCCTCAAATGGTGGAATATTCAATTTCAGTTTAGGGAGATGGTCATGATCTCGTACCTGAGAGGGAGCCCTAACATTGCCATTATTTGCATGTGGACGACCTAGTGGTTGTGGTGCTGGTGGTTGAGCACAGTTCTGATTTTGATCAACCTCATCTTCGTAATCTCCCGCATAATAATCCTCATCCCCATCAGCAGCAAGAGCCACAGAATTATCAACAGCAGCACCAACAGTTTGGCCAGGCTGAAGAGGAACACGGCTCGCTCGGCGGAGGGCTGTTTCGCGATGTGGAGGTAGTCGTTTTCGTTGTTGTTGTTGTTGTTGCAGAGGTGCGGCAGGTGCAGCCGGTGGTGGAAGACGCGCAAGCAGTTCATTAAATCTGTTATCGTGCTTTGTTTCGAACGTCTTCTCAAGGCCAGTGATCTTCTCCATGGCCTCTTCAAAATTGTTCAGCACATCTTGCACCTATTCAGTCATCATTTGCTGAAACTTATCATGAAGCTCCTTGGTCGTTAAGTTCTCCCAGTCAATCTCATCGGCTTGTGATCCTGGAATGGTTAGCAGCAATAGAAACATACAAGAATATGATCCTACAGATAACTAACAAGTGGTGGTGGTGGTGGGTGTCACAGATCCGTCAAGCAAAACTCAAATTCTTACCAGTTCTTACCCAGCAGCAGGCGGTGATCGGCAACTGATGTAGTCAAAACTCTCAAAGCTTGGATAAAGCGATTACCAGGGAGCTGGGAAGGCTTATAATATGGTAGCAAAAAGGATCAGCAATAATCAATTCAGAGATGCAAAGTTGAATAAACGCTCAACGACGGCACTGTGCTGGTCCTAGGCTAGACCATGCTAGAGACGCGAGCCTAGAACACTAACAAAATCACGGTGCTGCACTTAAACAAGGGAAAAGCACACTCTGGAATATTTTTTTTCGCTCTTTCTTTTGCGCTGCTCTTTTTTTTGCGAAAAATCACTATAATGGCGAGTGTCTCAAAACTCTTCCCAGGTCAAACTGACAAGATGGGCACGGAAAACTTTTTGACAATTTTTTTTCGATAATCAGGGCAGCAACGACGAAAAAGTGCGACAAAATATCACTATGATGGCGAATGTCTCAAAACACTCCTGGGGACCTAAAAATAGGATAGGGAAAAAATATTTTCGGTCGCTGAAATTTTGGCCTAAAAACTGCCCGGGGGTCTCCAGACTCTTTTTTTGTGGCTTTTTCATGGCCTGTAGGTATGAAGAACCGACTAAATGTAAACTACGAAAAACTTTAAAATTTCACCGAGCAACCTGGAAATCTGATACCACTTGATAAAGGCAAAGGTGTCCCATCTTTCGATGAGATGATGGATATCGCTTTGGTGGAAGTCGACATTGACGATCCGACTACGAACGTGCGAGGACGTTGCGCCTTAGCAATCGCTAAACCAACTCCGAGACGTTATTGACCACGCCGGAGCACGATCAACCTGACCACGAGGGTCTGTTTCCTGCGAGCAAACGAAGAACAAGCAAGAAACTGAGATTGCAATCTGGATATTGCGAATATAGGATGAAAGCTTTATTGATCAAGGTGGGGTTCTGAGACGTCTTTGTCTAGTCGTTGAACACAAATGAAGTACGCGAAGTTGCAGCTATGGCAAACTTTAATCTAAACAAAACCCAAAGTCTAAACGGTGCCCTAAGGGCTGTATATGATGAGGACATGGCTACCACAGTTACACCCATATCCCCTGTTGTTTTACCTCTTGGAACAGTTGCTAGAGCTCAGATACGCCAATTAAATTACCAGGTACTTTCATTTCTTGATAATGTTTCTAGTGTTCATGAGAATATGATGCTGCCTAACTTAGACACATTTGTGTTGCTTGCTGAAGGGCCTAGCACGGACAAGAAGGTTGAACATCGGAGCATGGTCAAGCACGGAGATGAAGGTGCGTGCGAAGAGAACAAGAACGGAGGTTCAAGTGGAGATTTCCGGATGTTGAAGCCACCATGATGACATACAAGAAGATGGATGAAATATACAAGATGGCCTTTCTTAAATTTCATCTATAGCTTATTATTGGTGTTGCGCCACCTTATTTTGGGGCAGGCCCATGTAATCTATTTTTAGAGTCCATATTGTAGGGGAAACGACTTAGGAGGTATTTTAGTCCCACCTTGCCAAGGGTGGACAAAATCCCCTCTCTTTTTCCTATAAATATAGCCCTTAAGGCATCGTTTAGACTTGGGTTTTATTTAGTTAAAAGTTAGCCATTGCTGCAACTTCGTGTACTTCGTTTGTGTCCAACGACCAGACCAAGACCGCTTATGAAACCCCACTCTTATCAACACTTCATCCCTATTTGCAATATTCAGATTGCTTAATCATATTCTTGCTTGTTCTTCGATTGCTTGCAGGAATAGACCTTCGTGGTCAGGTTGATCGTGCTCCGGCGTGGTCAATAACCTCTCGGAGTTGGTTTAGCGATTGCTAAGGTGCAACGTCGAGCACGTTTGTAGTCGGATCGTCAAAGTTGTCTCCACCAAATTGATAGTTATCATCTCATCGAAAGATCGGGACCCTCGCCTCTATCAAGTGGTATAGGAGCTATCCTTTTTTTAGGTGTTTCTAAGCATATTGAGACAGTCGCCGTTATAGAAAGTTTTTTTTGACCCGTTTCCAGTTTTTTGGTCCGGGCAGTCGAAAAAAAATTGGTCAAAAAAATTTCGTGCCTATCCTGTTATCTTGACTTGGGAAGAGTTTTGAGACACTCGCAATTATAGTGATTTTCGAAAAAAAGGAGCGCAAAAAAAAGAGCGCAAAAAAAAGAGCGCAAAAAATAAAGAGTGAAAAAAAATTCAAAGTGTGCTTCTCCCTTGTTTCCATGCAGCGTCGTGATTTTGTTAGTGTTCTAGGCTCGCGTCTCTAGCACAGTCTAGCCTAGGTTCAGTACAGTACCGTCGTTGAGCGTTTATTCAGCTTTGCATCTCTGATTTGATTATTGCTGACCTTTTTTTGCTACCATATTATAACCCTTCCCAGCTCCACATACATCTACGTCGTGCGTTGGACTCTCCCTGGTAATCGCTCTATCCATGCTTTGGGAGTTTTGACTACAACGGTCGCCTCTATCAGTATATATGGAGGAAGAGGGGGTGAATTTCGTGGCCCTTGGTGGAGGGGTCCGAAACTAACCCTATCTCTTGCTTCCCCACACATACGGACTCTAAAAATAGCCTATACTCAGGTATTTCGAAATTACATGGGCCTGGCCCAATAATAAGGTGACGCAGCACCTAGAATAGCCTCTGGACGAAATTTATGAAGTGGCATCTTGTATATTTCGTCCAAGGCTTCATGCACTCTTTATGGTGGCTTCAAAGTCCTGAAATCATCACTTGTAACTCCGTTCTTGTTCCCCTTGTGCATGCCATCATCTCCATGCTTGTTCTTGCTCCAATGTTCATCCTTCTCCAAGTTAGGCCCTTCATTTGTAAGCAAAACAAATGTATCCAATTTAGGCAGCATCATATTCTCATGAACATTAGAATCATTACCAAGAAACAGAAGTACCTGATAATTTAATTGGCGTGCGCAAGCTCTAGTAACTACTCCAGTATATGTAGCAGTAGGGGCTGTGGGTGTAACAATGGTATTGATGTCCTCATCACGAATCAATCTGAGCCTTTGCATAATCTTTTTAGAGTTTTGCTTTGTTGAATTTGCGGTTGCATCGTCGTGTCTAGTTGCTGGTCTTAGCGTCTAGTCCTTTAGAGTTTCGAGTTCTGTCACAGTTTGTCACGCCGCCGCCGCACCATCTTCATCGTTGTTGCCATATACCACCACCGCTGCCATATCCCACAAACAATGCGTTATACCACCACCGCTGCCATATACCACCACCGCCGCCATATCCCATCAACGCTGCCATATACCCTCGATCCATATCCATATACCACCACCGCTATCATATACCACCACCGCTGCCATATCCTACCACCATATATCCACCACCAATCCGAGTTCTTTTCGTAGTAGGTTTGTTTCCGAGATCCATCTAATTTCTGATTCGTGTTTCCTTGCCTGAATAGGTTTCGAAAAAAAAAGTCTGGAGACCCCCGGGGAGTTTTTAGGCCAAAATTTCAGCGACCGAAAATATTTTTTCCCTATCCTATTTTTAGGTCCCCAGGAGTGTTTTGAGACATTCGCCATCATAGTGATTTTTTGTCGCATTTTTTCGTCGTCGCTGCCCTCATTTTCGAAAAAAAAATTGTCAAAAAATTTCATGCCCATCTTGTCAGTTTGACCTAGGAAGAGTTTTGAGACACACGCCATTATAGTGATTTTTCAAAAAAAAGCAGCGCAAAAAAAGAGCGAAAAAAATATTCCAGAGTGTGCTTTTCCCTTGTTTAAGTGCAGCGCCGTGATTTTATTAGTGTTCTAGGCTCGCGTCTCTAGCACGGTCTAGCCTAGGACCAGCATAGTACCGTCGTTGAGCGTTTATTCAACTTTTGCATCTCTGAATTGATTATTGCTGATCCTTTTTGCTACCATATTATAAGCCTTCCCAGCTCCACATACATCTATGTTGTGTGTTTGACTCTCCCTGGTAATCGCTCTATCTGATGAGGACATCAATGCCATTGTTACACCTACATCCCCTATTGCTACATATACTGGACCAATTACTAGAGCACGCGCCCGCCAATTAAATTATCAGGTACTTTCATTTCTTGGTAATGATTCTAATGTTCATGAGAATATGATGCTGCCTAAATTGGATACATTTGTTTTCCTTACAAATGAAGGGCCTAGCTTGGAGAAGGATGGACATTGGAGCACGAACAAGCATGGAGATGATGGCATGCGCAAGGGGAACAATAACGGAGTTACAAGTGATGATTTCAGGACTTTGAAGCCACCATAATGGGTGCATGAACCCTTGGACGAAATATACAAGATGCCACTTCATAAAGTTCGTCTCGAGGCTATTCTAGGTGCTGCGTCACCTTATTATTGGGCTAGGCCCATGTAATTTCGAAATACATAAGTATAGGCTATTTTTAGAGTCCGTATGTGTGGGGAAACAAGAGATAGGGTTGATTTCGGACCCCTCCACCAAGGGCCATGAAATTCCCCCCTCTTCCTCCATATATACAGCCCTTAGGGCACCGTTTAGACTTTGGGTTTTGTTTAGATTAAAAGTTCGCCATAGCTGCAACTTCGCGTACTCCGTTTGTGTTCAACGACCAGACAAAGGCGTCACAGAACTCCACCTTGATCAATAAAGCTTTCATCTTATATTCGGAATATCCAGATTGCAATCTCAGTTTCTTGCTTGTTCTTCGTTTGCCCGCAGGAAACAGACCCTCGTGGTCAGGTTGATCGTGCTCCGGCGTGGTCAATAACCTCTCGATGTTGTTTTAGCGATTGCTAAGGCGCGACGTCCTCGCACGTTCGTAGTCGGATCGTCAAAGTCGACTTCCACCAAAGCGATATCCATCATCTCATCGAAAGACGGGACACTTTTGTCTCTATCAAGTGGTATCAGATTTCCAGGTTGCTCGGTGAGATTTTACAGTTTTTCATAGTTTAGATCGAGTCTGTTCTTCATACCTATAGTCCACAAAAAAGCCAAAAAAGTTAGGGTTAGTTCATCTTATCCGAACCAATCTGAGCCTTTGCAGAATCTTTTCTGTATTTGCTTTGTTGAATTTGCGGTTGCATCGTCGTGTCAAGTTGCTGGTCCTAGCGTCTAGTACTTTAGAGTTTCGAGTTCTGTTCACAAGTTGTCACGGTACCACACCATTGTCATCACCGCTGCCATATACCACCATCATCATCACCGCTGCCATATACCACCATCGTCATCGCCGCGACCATATACCACATATCCACCACCATCACGCTAATCCGAGTCCACCTCCATCACAGATTCGCCACCAGTCCGTGTTCCATCGCCCTGCAAATATCCGCCACCAGTCCGAGTTTCCACCAGATTCATCTCCGCCACTAGTCCTAGTCCAAGTCTTGTAATTGTTGATTTGTTCTCGATTTCTAGATCACGCGATACTCCGAGTCGTGATAGAGTAGGACTCCCAAACTTCCGAGCCATCCGCAGAAGAAAAATAGTTCCAGTTTCAAAAAAAACTAAGTCTGGAAAATTCTGGCTAGGCAGTTTTTAGGCCATTTGTATACTTTTTCGAAAAAAAATTGTTGCGGAGCAAAAAAAAAGAGGAAAAAAAAGTGAAAAAAATAATTCAGAGTGTGCTCCTCCCTTGTTTACGTGCAGCGTCGTGATTATGTTAGTGTTCTAGGCTCGCGTCTCTAGTACGATCTAGCCTAGGACCAGCACAGTACTGTCGTTGAGCGTTTATTCAACTTTGCATCTCTGAATTGATTATTGCTGACCTTTTTTTGCTACCATGTTATAAGCCTTCCCAGCTCCACATACATCTACGTCGTGCGTTTGACTCTCCCTGGTAATCGCTCTATCCAATCTTTGAGAGTTTTGACTACAACGGTTGCCGATCACCACCTGCTTCAGGGTAAGAACTGGTAAGAATTTGAGATTTGCTTGACGGGTTTGTGATACACCACCACCACTTCTTAGTAGTCTGTAGGATCATATTATTATGTGTTTCTATTTGCTGCTAACCATGGTAGGATCACAAGCCGATGAGACTGATTGGGAGAACCTGACGAACAAACAGCTACATGATAAATTTCAGCAAATGATGAGTGGACAGGTGCAAGATGTGTTAAACAGATTTGACGAGGCCATGGAGAAGATATATGGCATTGAGAAGACGTTTGAAACAAAGCTTGATAGCAAGTGTAATGAATTGCTCGCGCGTTTTCCACAACCACCACCGGGTACACCTATCGCACCTCTGCAACAACAACAACTACTACACCCCCTTCCGAATCAGTATGGACGAGCACAACGTGTTCCTATTGAGCCAGCACAAAATTCTGGTGCCGCTGCTACTGCTGTTGGTGCTTCTATAGCTCCTGCTGTTACTGGAGAGGTGGAGGACTATTATGAGGATGAGGTTGATCAAAATCAGAACTACGTGCAGCCACCAGCACCACCACCAGCAGGTCGACCTCGGGTATATATTCGCAACGGTAGGCCTGCACCACCACCTCAGGTACGAGATAATGACCATATTCCGAAACTGAAATTGAATATTCCACCATTTGAGGGTAGATATGTTCCTGATATATATCTTACTTGGGAGTTAGAAACTGAACAACGTTTTACATGTTTACAATATCCCGAGGAGAGACGGGTTCCTGCTGCTGTTTGTGCTTTCACTAGTTTTGCATGTGTATGGTGGTCTGAACATTGTAGATTATATCCTATTCCAACTACTTGGGCTGCTTTGAAAACTGCTATGCGTACTCGTTGGGTTCCACCATATTATCAACGTGAATTTCTTCAAAAATTGCAGCGTTTAAGACAAGGAAAAAATTCTGTAGAAGAATATTATCAGGAATTACAAGCTGGCATGATTAGATGTGGTATTGTTGAGGAGAATGAAGCTATGCTTGCACGTTTTATAGGTGGATTAAATAGAGAGATTTAGACCATTCTATAGTATAAGGAGTATACTAATATCACTCGTTTATTCCATCTTGCTTGTAAAGCTGAACGTGAAGTGCAGGATCGACAAGCATTGGCGCGAAATAACTTTTCTGCAGGTCGACTTTCATCATGGACACCGCGTGCATCCTCTACTTCCACTACACCAGCACCTCCATCAACTGCTACCTCCAGCCGTGATACAAGAAAGCAGGCACAACCACCACTATCTGCCAAGAGCGCACCTGCCGGGCCTACACAGATCTTCTTCTTCCATGGCATCAACAGGGCACACAAAGTGATATTATTTGTCGTCGTTGTAAGGGAAGAGGTCATTATGCGAGAGAATGCAAATCTCAGCGTGTGATGATTGCTACTGAGGATGGTGGGTATGAGTCCACTAGTGACTACGATGAGGAGACATTGGCTCTTATTACACGTGAAGCACATGGTGGAGATGATTCTAATCATGACACACAATACATGGCTCCTGAAGACGCTGACAGGTATGAATGTGATAGAGGCGGGGTGTCCCGATCTTTCAATGAGATGATAACTACCGATTTGGTGAAGATGACTTTGACGATCCGACTACAAACGTGCACGACGTTGCGCCTTAGCAATCCTTAAACCAACTTCGAGAGGTTATTGACCACGCCGGAGCACAATCAACCTGACCACGAAGGTCTATTCCTGCAAGCAATCGAAGAACAAGCAAGAATATGATAAAAGCAATCTGAATATTGCGAGTATATATGAAGTATTGATAAAGGTGAGGATCCGTAAGCGGTCTTGGTCTGGTCGTTGGACACAAACGAAGTACACGAAGTTGCAATGGCTAACTTTTAACTAAACAAATCCCAATGGAAAAGCTACTAGATGGATATACTTATATAGGAGCAAGGGGTGGCGGCCAAGGAGGTGGGAGGACGTCCCAAGGCAGCCTAAAACTAACCCTAGGTCGTACAAGGCCAATGGGCCCAAATGGAGGTGATGTAACACCTTTGGACTTGTAGTTTGACTCGGATTCTGGTGCAGCGTCAGATTGTTTCGTCCATAACTTAACGCTGCGGATCGATTTTGATAGAGGCGGGGTGTCCCGATCTTTCGATGAGATGATAACTATCGATTTGGTGGAGACGACTTTGACGATCCGACTACAAACGTGCACGACGTTGCGCCTTAGCAATCGCTAAACCAATCTCCTGAGGTTACTGACGATGCCGGAAGCACGGTCAGCCTGACCACGAAGGTCTATTCCTGCAAGCAATCGAAGAACGAGCAAGAATATGATAAAGCAATCTGAATATTGCAAATATATATGAGGTATTGATAATGGTGGGGATCCGTAAGCGGTCTTGGTCTGGTCGTTGGACACAAACAAAGTACACGAAGTTGCAATGGCTAACTTTTAACTAAACAAATCCCAAGGAAAAGCTACTAGATGGATCTACTTATATAGGAGCAAGGGGTGGCGGCCAAGGAGGTGGGAGGACGTCCCAAGGCATCCTAAAACTAAATCTAGGTCGTACAAGGCCAATGGGCCCAAGTGGAGGTGATGTAACACCTTTGGACTTGTAGTTTGACTCGGATTCTGCTGCAGCATCAGATTGTTTCGTCCACAACTCAACGCTCCGGACGAATTTGAAGGTGATTCTAATAGGGTTGGAAAGTGCACGAAATCTAGTTTCCAACAAAAAAAGAATCACCCAATTCGGAGTCCGTATGAAAAACTTGTGTCCGTTTTGAGTCAGGTGTGTCTGTGCAGTCCGAATCTGAATCCAGAACGTGAGAGACTTGGACTCTATCTTCTCTTGGGCCAAAAGTGACGTGAGAGAACTTTTTGGACAGCAAATAAACATCTCTTTCTTCCTTATCTTCATATGTGGATTGTACAAATGTCCCATACACCTGCAATTAGACAAAACACAAAAGTGTGTGAAGTATTTTTGTTCTGGATAACATAAATAGATTATTGAATAGTTTGCACTAGAAATCACCTGACAAATATGCATATATGCAATATTTTTGGTCATATCCAAGGTAGTCATGTCCTCATCATCCTCCCCTTCTTGAAAATAAAGCCGTCCTCGGCGTTGCTTAATCTGAAATGTGGCTTTGTCATTACCTCTTATGATCAACTCAGATGATGTAGCCACTCTCGGGGGCGATGTGTCACATGGTGGAGGTGATGTAGTCCTGATAACAACGGATGTGGTTGTCATAGTATGCCTAGTAGTTGAAGGAACAATCATATCAACTCTTGGAATGTGCACCGTGCGCTTGTTCTCCTCGTGGCCAACACGTCGTTTTATTTCCTGTTCAGCTTTGCAAGCAAGATGAAACAAATGGTCCATAGGATAACACTCTTCATGAATTAGTATCTCTTGAATATCACGGTTTAATCCTCCCCAAAATCTATCCATAAAATCATCTTCACTTTCTTCTAAAGAGGAATGCAACAAGGTAGTTTGTAAATCATCATAATATTTTGTTACAGTTTCACTACATTGTTTTAAGTGTTGCAACTTCTTAATCATGTCACGAGTATAATAAGCAGGGACGAAAGTATGTCGCATGGCAAGTTTCAAATCATCCCAAGTAGTAGGTATATAATCAGGGTGTAACCGACAATATTCACTCCACCAAACCAAAGCATAACCAGTGAAAGAACCAACCGCAACCTTAACCTTTTTATGTTCATTGAAATTATGGGAAGCAAATATATTTTTTATGTCGAACTCCCATTCAATATATAAAGCAGGTTTAAAACGGCCATTAAATGGTGGTATAGATACATTAACCTGATCATGTGCATTTGCATGTTTGTGCACCTCTCGTGACGGTTGTGGTATTTGCAAAGGTGGTGGCACGTCTCCCGCGATCGACAAAGCCCATGAATTGACTCTGGATCCTGTCATGATTAGTAGAACAAGAAACAAAACCCAAAAATAATGTTCCTATAACTACTAGGATGTGGTGGTAAAACGCTCACAGTAAAGCAAATATCAATGTCTTACAAGTTCTTACCATGCAGCAGGCGGTGATCGGCAACCAGCGGTGTCAAGTAACTCCGAATATTGAGTAAAGCGATTGCCAGGGGAGCGTACGTATACACGGTGTAGAAATATGTGGAGCTGGGTTGGCTATATATGGTAGCAAAAGATTAGCAATAATCAATTCAAAGATGCAATGTTGAATAAACGCTCAACGACGGTACTGTGCTGGTCCTAGGCTAGACCGGACTAGAGACGCGAGCCTAGATCACTAATGAGGTCACGGCGTAGCACAACTAGCATCAATGAAGGATACTAAGTAGCTCTTGACAGCAAGATATAAGTGAAGATCACAACGGCAGTGAAGATAATGATGAAAAACAACTGCCAAGCAGGATATACAACAACTCTCTCTCCAACTTTCCTCTTGAAAAGTTTGAGACAATTTTCTGATAAATTCTTTCAAAGAATGCTACTAACTCAAGCTTTCCAATGCAAAAAGAATCACTCAATTCCGAGTTGATATGAGGAGTCAAAGAATTCTAAAACTGGCCTGAAAAATTGGAACAAGTTGTGGTCACGAACTTCGGAGGGCAAAAAGACCTATTTAGAAGCCGATTTGGAGGTGTCAAATATTGAACTAGGTTCTGCAACTATTTAGATGCGGCTCGTCGCTATCTTCAATTTGAGTACTCACGGAGCCAAAACGGACTTCGTATGAGGAAGATACACCTGTTTTACTGAACAGTGCGCAAAACAGATTCCAATCCAAATTCAGGTACGAGATTGATTCTAGATAGATCCAAATTTTTTTTTCTCTCTTTTTTTTCTCACGCCTTTTTTTTCTTTTTCTTCTCCCTCTTTTTCTTTTTTTTTCTTTCCTTTTTTCTCTCTTTTTTTTTCTTTATCTTCTTTTTCTCCCTCTTTCCAAGACAAACTAGATAAGATGCAGATTCGATCAGGCGAAGATGTGAGTGACCTCAACTATGATTATGACAATAAATAGTGCGTAGCACATGGTGGAAATTGGTGGATGGGATAATGATGCAGCGGCTGCGTGACTAATGTGAACAGAACTCGAAACTCTAAAGGAACTAGACACTAAGACCAGCAACTCGACACAGCGATGCAACCGATAATTCAATAATGCAAACAATGAAAAGAAAATTGCAAAGGCTCAGTCTGGCTAGGACAAAGGATGAATAGATCTAACTTTTGTTTTGTGGCTTTTTCTTGGACAATAGGTAAGAAAATAAATCTAATCTAGGAAAAACTGGAAATTCTCACCGAGCAACCTGAAAACTGATACCACTTGATAGAGGCGAGGGTGTCCCAATCTTTCGATGAGATGATAACTATCGATTTGGTGGAGACGACTTTGACGATCCGACTACAAACGTGCACGACGTTGCGCCTTAGCAATCGCTAAACCAACTCCGAGAGGTTACTGACGATGCTGGAAGCACGGTCAGCCTGACCACGAAGGTCTATTCCTGCAAGCAATCGAAGAACGAGCAAGAATATGATAAAGCAATCTGAATATTGCGAATATATATGAAGTATTGATAATGGTGGGGATCCGTAAGCGGTCTTGGTCTGGTCGTTGGACACAAACGAAGTACACGAAGTTGCAATGGCTAACTTTTAACTAAACAAATCCCAAGGAAAAGCTACTAGATGGATCTACTTATATAGGAGCAAGGGATGGCGGCCAAGGAGGTGGGAGGACGTCCCAAGGCAGCCTAAAACTAAATCTAGGTCGTACAAGGCCAATGGGCCCAAGTGGAGGTGATGTAACACCTTTGGACTTGTAGTTTGACTCGGATTCTGCTGCAGCATCAGATTGTTTCGTCCACAACTCAACGCTCCGGACGAATTTGAAGGTGATTCCAATTGGGTTGGAAAGTGCACGAAATCTAGTTTCCAACAAAAAAAAATCACCCAATTCGGAGTCCGTATGAAAAACTTGTGTGCGTTTTGAGTCAGGTATGTGTGTGCAGTCCGAATCTGAATCCAGAACGTGAGAGACTTGGACTCTATCTTCTCTTGGACCAAAAGTGACGTGAGAGAACTTTTTGGACAGCAAATAAACATCTCTTTCTTCCTTATCTTCATATGTGGATTGTACAAATGTCCCATACACCTGCAATTAGACAAAACACAAAAGTGTGTGAAGTATTTTTGTTCTGGATAACATAAATAGATTATTGAATAGTTTGCACTAGAAATCACCTGACAAATATGCATATATGCAATATTTTTGGTCATATCCAAGGTAGTCATGTCCTCATCAGCATGCCATCATCTCCATGCTTGTTCTTGCTCCAATGTTCATCCTTCTCCAAGCTAGGCCCTTCATTTGTAAGCAAAACAAATGTATCCAATTTAGGCAGCATCATATTCTCATGAACATTAGAATCATTACCAAGAAACGAAAGTACCTGGTAATTTAGTTGGCGTGCACGAGCTCTAGTAATTGGTCCAGTATGTATAGCAGCAGGGGCTGTGGGTGTAACAATTGTATTGATGTCCTCATCACAAGGGGTGGCGGCCAAGGAGGTGGGAGGACGTCCCAAGGCAGCCTAAAACTAAATCTAGGTCGTACAAGGCCAATGGGCCCAAGTGGAGGTGATGTAACACCTTTGGACTTGTAGTTTGACTCGGATTCTGCTGCAGCATCAGATTGTTTCGTCCACAACTCAACGCTCCGGACGAATTTGAAGGTGATTCCAATCGGGTTGGAAAGTGCACGAAATCTAGTTTCCAACAAAAAAAGAATCACCCAATTCGGAGTCCGTATGAAAAACTTGTGTGCGTTTTGAGTCAGGTATGTCTGTGCAGTCCGAATCTGAATCCAGAACGTGAGAGACTTGGACTCTATCTTCTCTTGGGCCAAAAGTGACGTGAGAGAACTTTTTGGACAGCAAATAAACATCTCTTTCTTCCTTATCTTCATATGTGGATTGTACAAATGTCCCATACACCTGCAATTAGACAAAACACAAAAGTGTGTGAAGTATTTTTGTTCTGGATAACACAAATAGATTATTGAATAGTTTGCACTAGAAATCACCTGACAAATATGCATATATGCAATCTTTTTGGTCATATCCAAGGTAGTCTTGTCCTCATCAATATATAGCCAACCCAGCTCCATATATTTCTACACCGTGTATACGTACGCTCCCCTGGCAATCGCTTTACTCAATATTCGGAGTTACTTGACACCGCTGGTTGCCGATCACCGCCTGCTGCATGGTAAGAACTTGTAAGACATTGATATTTGCTTTACTGTGAGCGTTTTACCACCACATTGTTGGAAGGTAGATTTCATCCTCTTTCCAACCCAGTTGGAATCACCTTAAAATCCGTCCGGAGCGTTGAGTTATGGACGAAACAATCTGACGCTGCACCAGAATCCGAGCCAAACTACAAGTCGAAAGGTGTTACATCACCTCCACTTGGGCTCATTGGCCTTGTACGACCTAGGGTTAGTTTTAGGCTGCCTTGGGACGTCCTCCCACCTCCTTGGCCGCCACCCCTTGCTCCTATATAAGTATATGCATCTAGTAGCTTTTCCCTTGGGATTTGTTTAGTTAAAAGTTAGCCATTGCAACTTCGTGTACTTCGTTTGTGTCCAACGACCAGACCAAGACCGCTTACGGATCCTCACCTTTATCAATACTTCATATATACTCGCAATATTCAGATTGCTTTTATCACATTCTTGCTTGTTCTTCGATTGCTTGCAGGAATAGACCTTCGTGGTCAGGTTGATTGCGCTCCGGCGTGGTCAATAACCTCTCGAAGTTGGTTTAGCGATTGCTAAGGCGCAACGTCGTGCACGTTTGTAGTCGGATCGTCAAAGTCATCTTCACCAAATCGATAGTTATCATCTCATCGAAAGATCGGGACACCCCGCCTCTATCAAGTGGTATCAGTTTTCAGGTTGCTCGGTGAGATTTTACAGTTTTTCATAGTTTAGATCGCATCTGTCATTCATACCTACAGTCCATGAAAAAGCCACAAAAAAAGTTAGATATGTTCATCCTTTATCCAAGCCAGTCTGAGCCTTTGCAATTTTCTATTCATTGCTTGCATAGTAGAATTATCGGTTGCATCGTCGTGTCAGTTGCTGGTCTTAGTGTCTAGTTCCTTTAGAGTTTCGAGTTCTGTTCACATTAGTCACGCTGCCGCTGCATCATTATCCCTTCCGCCGTCCACCATCCCATCTATTAATTTCCACCACGTGCTACGCACTGTTCATTGTCATAATCATAGTTGAGGTCATTCACATCTTCGCCTGATCCAATCTGCATCTTATCAAGTTTGTCTTGGAAAGAAGGAGAAAAAAAGAGAGAGAGAAAAAAGAGAGAAAAAAGGAAAGAAAAAAAATAAAAAGAGAGAGAAGAAAAAGAAAAAAAAGCGTGAGAAAAAAAAGGAGAGAAGACAAAAAATCGGATCTATCTAGAATCAATCTCGTACCTGAATTTGGATTGGAATCTGTTTTGCACACTGTTCAGTAAAACAGGTGTATCTTCGTCATACCAAGTCCGTTTTGGCTCCGTGAGTAGTCAAATTGAAGCTAGCGACGAGCCGCATCTAAATAGTTGCAGAAGCTTGTTCAATATTTGACACCTCAAAATCGGCTTCCAAATAGGTCTTTTTGCCCTCCGAAGTTTGTGAACACAGTTTGTTCCAATTTTTCAGGCCAGTTTTAGAATTCTTTGACTCATCATATCAACTCGGAATTGAGTGATTCTTTTTGCATTGGAAAGGTTGAGTTAGTAGCATTGTTTGAAAGAATTTATCAGAAAATTGGCTCAAACTTTTCAATAGGAAAGTTGGAGAGAAAGTTGTTGTATATCCTGCTTGACAGTTGTTTTTCATCATTATCTTTATTGCCGTTGTGATCTTCACTTATATCTTGCTGTCCAAAGCTACTTAGTATCCTTCATTGATGCTAGTTATGCTACACCGTGACCTCATTAGTGTTCTAGGCTCGCGTCTCTAGTCCGGTCTAGCTTAGGACCAACACAGTACCGTCGTTGAGCGTATATTCAACATTGCATCTTTGAATTGATTATTGCTAATCTTTTGCTACCATATATAGCCAACCCAGCTCCACATATTTCTACACCGTGTTTATGCACTTTCCCCTGGCAATCGCTTTACTCAATCTTCAGAGTTATTTGACACCGTTGGTTGCCGATTACCACCTGCTACGTGGTAAGAACTTGTAAGATATTGAGATTTGCTATACTATGAGTGATAGAGGCGAGGGTGTCCCGATCTTTCGATGAGATGATAACTATCGATTTGGTGGATACGACTTTGAAGATCCGACTACAAACGTGCACGACGTTGCGCCTTAGCAATCGCTAAACCAACTCCAAGAGGTTATTGACCATGCTGGAGCACGATCAACCTGACCACGAAGGTCTATTCCTGCAAGCAATCGAAGAACGAGCAAAAATATGATAAAGCAATCTGAATATTGCGAATATATATGAAGTATTGATAATGGTGGGGATCCGGAAGCGGTCTTGGTCTGGTCGTTGGACACAAACGAAGTACACGAAGTTGCAATGGCTAACTTTTAACTAAACAAATCCCCAGGAAAAGCTACTAGATGGATCTACTTATATAGGAGCAAGGGGTGGCGGCCAAGGAGGAGGGAGGACGTCCCAAGGCAGCCTAAAACTAAATCTAGGTCGTACAAGGCCAATGGGCCCAAGTGGAGGTGATGTAACACCTTTGGACTTGTAGTTTGACTCGGATTCTGCTGCAGCATCAGATTGTTTCGTTCACAACTCAACGCTCCGGACGAATTTGAAGGTGATTCCAATTGGGTTGGAAAGTGCATGAAATCTAGTTTCCAACAAAAAAAGAATCACCCAATTCGGAGTCCGTATGAAAAACTTGTGTGCGTTTTGAGTCAGGTGTGTCTGTGCAGTCCGAATCTGAATCCAGAACGTGAGAGACTTGGACTCTATCTTCTCTTGGGCCAAAAGTGACGTGAAAGAACTTTTTGGACAGCAAATAAACATCTCTTTCTTCCTTATCTTCATATGTGGATTGTACAAATGTCCCATACACCTGCATTTAGACAAAACACAAAAGTGTGTGAAGTATTTTTGTTCTGGATAACATAAATAGATTATTGAATAGTTTGCACTAGAAATCACCTGACAAATATGCATATATGCAATACTTTTGGTCATATCCAAGGTAGTCATGTCCTCATCAATGAGCGTTTTACCACCACTTCCAAGTAGTTCATAGGAACAATTTTTTTGGATTCTGTTACTTGTTTCTACTAATCATGACAGGATCCAGAGTAAATTCATGGGCTTTGTCGATCGTGGGAGACGTGCCACCACCTTTGCAAATACCACAACCGGCACGAGAGGTGCACAAACATCCAAATGCACATGATCAGGTTAATGTATCTATACCACCATTTAATGGCCGTTTTAGACCTGCTTTATATATATTGAATGGGAGTTCGACATGAAAAATATATTTGCTTCCCATAATTTCGATGAACATAAAAAGGTTAAGATTGCGGTTGGTTCTTTCACTGGTTATGCTTTGGTTTGGTGGAGTGAATATTGTCGGTTACACCCTGATTATATACCTACTACTTGGGATGATTTGAAACTTGCCATGCGACATACTTTCGTCCCTGCTTATTATACTCGTGACATGATTAAGAAGTTGCAACACTTAAAACAAGGTAGTGAAACTGTAACAAAATATTATGATGATTTACAAACTACCTTGTTGCATTTCTCTTTAGAAGAAAGTGAAGATGATTTTATGGATAGATTTTGGGGAGGATTAAACCGTGATATTCAAGAGATACTAATTCATGACGAGTGTTATCCTATGGACCATTTGTTTCATCTTGTTTGTAAAGCTAAACAGGAAATAAAACGACGTGTTGGCCACGAGGAGAACAAGCGCACGGTGCACATTTCAAGAGTTAATATGATTGTTCCTTCAACTACTAGGCATACTATGACAACCACATCCGTTGTTGTCAGGACTACATCACCTCCACCATGTGACACATCGCCCCCGAGAGTGGCTACATCATCTGAGTTGATCATAAGAGGTAATGACAAAGGTACTGATCTTCCATCTCTACATGAGAATGATGAATGCCTTGTCAATTTGAATGCACCATCTGATGAGCGACCCACTACTTTGATCACACCACCTATTTTAGAGGACTACGTTGATAATTTGACTTTGCCATGTGATCAAACAACTGAAATATCAACAATTTTGAGTGCACCCATTGAATTAACTGTTGATGCAAAAGAATCAATGTTTACTCATTTTGATATGACCTCTAATCTTGGTGATGATTCTATGTTGAATGACTTATTGCATGTTTGCTTATTTAAGCATGTTGTAGCATGTAAATTTGATGCAAGTAAGGTTTGTTCACCAATGTTGGGATGGTTTAATGATAAACATTTTCAATCTTTTGAAATGAATAAGAGCTTCACTTATATGTGCAAACTAAGTTGCAATATTTTCATGCCTTCTACTTCTTGTGCTAATGTTTTGGCTTTAGATTTTATGAACTATGCAAGTTACTCATCTATTCATGTGTCATATATGCAAAAATCGAGGGAAGTAAAAATGGATGACATATACATATACAACATGTACACCTTCTCTTTTTTGTTAGCCACATTTCAGATTAAGCAACGCCGAGGACGGCTTTATTTTCAAGAAGGGGAGGATGATGAGGACATGACTACCTTGGATATGACCAAAAATATTGCATACATGCATATTTGTCAGGTGATTTCTAGTGCAAACTAATTAATAATCTATTTATGTTATCCAGAACAAAAATACTTCACACACTTTTGTGTTTTGTCTAATTGCAGGTGTATGGGATATTTGTACAATCCACATATGAAGATAATGAAGAAAGAGATGTTTATTTTGCTGTTCAAAAAGTTCTCTCACGTCACTTTTGGCCCAAGAGAAGATAGAGTCCAAGTCTCTCACGTTCTGAATTCAGATTCGGACTGCACAGACATACCTGACTCAGAACGCCAACAACTTTTTCATACGGACTCCGAATTGGGTGATTCTTTTTTTGTTGGAAAGTAGATTTCATCCTCTTTCCAACCCAATTGGAATCACCTTAAAATCTGATGAGGACATGACTACCTTGGATATGACCAAAAAGATTGCATATATGCATATTTGTCAGGTGATTTCTAGTGCAAACTATTCAATAATCTATTTGTGTTATCCAGAACAAAAATACTTCACACACTTTTGTGTTTTGTCTAATTGCAGGTGTATGGGACATTTGTACAATCCACATATGAAGATAAGGAAGAAAGAGATGTTTATTTGCTGTCCAAAAAGTTCTCTCACGTCACTTTTGGCCCAAGAGAAGATAGAGTCCAAGTCTCTCACGTTCTGGATTCAGATTCGGACTGCACAGACATACCTGACTCAAAACGCACACAAGTTTTTCATACGGACTCCGAATTGGGTGATTCTTTTTTTGTTGGAAACTAGATTTCGTGCACTTTCCAACCCAATTGGAATCACCTTCAAATTCGTCCGGAGCATTGAGTTGTGGATGAAACAATCTGATGCTGCAGCAGAATCCGAGTCAAACTACAAGTCCAAAGGTGTTACATCACCTCCACTTGGGCCCATTGGCCTTGTACGACCTAGATTTAGTTTTAGGCTGCCTTGGGACGTCCTCCCACCTCCTTGGCCGCCACCCCTTGCTCCTATATAAGTAGATCCATCTAGTAGCTTTTCCTTGGGTTTTGTTTAGATTAAAAGTTCGCCATAGCTGCAACTTCGCGTACTTCGTTTGTGTTCAACAACCAGACAAAGGCGTCACAGAACCCCACCTTGATCAATAAAGCTTTCATCTTATATTCGCAATATCTAGATTGCAATCTTAGTTTCTTGCTTGTTCTTCGTTTGCTCGCAGGAAACAGACCCTCGTGGTCAGGTTGATCGTGCTCCGGCGTGGTCAATAACCTCTCGGAGTTGGTTTAGCGATTGCTAAGGCGCGACGTCCTCGCACGTTCGTAGTCGGATCGTCAAAGTCGACTTCCACCAAAGCGAAATCCACCATCTCATCGAAAGACGGGACACCTTTGCCTCTATCATGTACAATCCACATATGAAGATAAGGAAGAAAGAGATGTTTATTTGCTGTCCAAAAAGTTCTCTCACGTCACTTTTGGCCCAAGAGAAGATAGAGTCCAAGTCTCTCACGTTCTGGATTCAGATTCGGACTGCACAGACACACCTGACTCAAAACGCACACAAGTTTTTCATACGGACTCCGAATTGGGTGATTCTTTTTTTGTTGGAAACTAGATTTCGTGCACTTTCCAACCCAATTGGAATCACCTTCAAATTCGTCCGGAGCGTTGAGTTGTGGACGAAACAATCTGATGCTGCAGCAGAATCCGAGTCAAACTACAAGTCCAAAGGTGTTACATCACCTCCACTTGGGCCCATTGGCCTTGTACGACCTAGATTTAGTTTTAGGCTGCCTTGGGACGTCCTCCCACCTCCTTGGCCGCCACCCCTTGCTCCTATATAAGTAGATCCATCTAGTAGCTTTTCCTTGGGATTTGTTTAGTTAAAAGTTAGCCATTGCAACTTCGTGTACTTTGTTTGTGTCCAACGACCAGACCAAGACCGCTTACGGATCCCCACCATTATCAATACCTCATATATATTTGCAATATTCAGATTGCTTTATCATATTCTTGCTCGTTCTTCGATTGCTTGCAGGAATAGACCATCGTGGTCAGGCTGACCGTGCTTCCGGCATCGTCAGTAACCTCAGGAGATTGGTTTAGCGATTGCTAAGGCGCAACGTCGTGCACGTTTGTAGTCGGGTCGTCAAAGTCGTCTCCACCAAATCGATAGTTATCATCTCATCGAAAGATCGGGACACCCTCGCCTCTATCATATATGGTAGCAAAAGATTAGCAATAATCAATTCAAAGATGCAATGTTGAATAAACGCTCAACGACGGTACTGTGCTGGTCCTAGGCTAGACCGGTCTAGAGACGCGAGCCTAGAACACTAATAAGGTCACGGCGTAGCACAACTAGCATCAATGAAGGATACTAAGTAGCTCTTGACAGCAAGATATAAGTGAAGATCACAACGGCAGTGAAGATAATGATGAAAAACAACTGCCAAGCAGGATATACAACAACTCTCTCTCCAACTTTCCTCTTGAAAAGTTTGAGACAATTTTCTGATAAATTCTTTCAAAGAATGCTACTAACTCAAGCTTTCCAATGCAAAAAGAATCACTCAATTCCGAGTTGATATGACGAGTCAAAGAATTCTAAAACTGGCCTAAAAAATTGGAACAAGCTGTGTTCACGAACTTCAGAGGGCAAAAAGACCTATTTAGAAGCCGATTTTGAGGTGTCAAATATTGAACAAGCTTCTGCAACTATTAAGATGCGGCTCGTCGCTAGCTTCAATTTGAGTACTCACGGAGCCAAAAGGGACTTCGTATGAGAAAGATACACCTGTTTTACTGAACAGTGCTGAAAACAGATTCCAATCCGAATTCAGGTACGAGATTGATTCTAGATAGATCCGATTTTTTTTCTTCTCTTTTTTTTTCTCACGCTTTTTTTTTCTTTTTCTTCTCTCTTTTTCTTTTTTTTTTCCTCTCTTTTTTTCCTCTATCTTTTTTTTCTCCCTCTTTCCAAGACAAACTAGATAAGATGCAGATTGGATCAGGCGAAGATGTGAATGACCTCAACTATGATTATGACAATGGACAGTGCGTAGCACGTGGTGGAAATTAATGGATGGAATGGTGGACAGCGGAAGGGATAATGATGCAGCGGCGGCATGACTAATGTGAACAGAACTCGAAACTCTAAAGGAACTAGACACTAAGACCAGCAACTAACACGACGATGCAACCGATAATTCAACTATGCAAGCAATGAATAGAAAATTGCAAAGGCTCGGACTGGCTTGGATAAATGATGAACAGATCTAACTTTTTTATGGCTTTTTCATGGACTGTAGGTATGAATGACAGATGCGATCTAAACTATGAAAAACTGTAAAATCTCACCGAGCAACCTGAAAACTGATACCACTTGATAGAGGCGGGGTGTCCCGATCTTTCGATGAGATGATAACTATCGATTTGGTGGAGACGACTTTGACGATCCGACTACAAACGTGCACGTCGTTGCGCCTTAGCAATCGCTAGCCCAACTCTGAGAGGTTATTGATCACGCCGGAGCACAATCAACCTGACCACGAAGGTCTATTCCTGCAAGCAATCGAAGAACAAGCAAGAATATGATAAAAGCAATCTGAATACTGTGAGTATATATGAAGTATTGATAAAGGTGGGGATCCGTAAGCGGTCTTGGTCTGGTCGTTGGACACAAACGAAGTACACGAAGTTGCAATGGCTAACTTTTAACTAAACAAATCCCAAGGAAAAGCTACTAGATGGATCTACTTATATAGGAGCAAGGGGTGGCGGCCAAGGAGGTGGGAGGACGTCCCAAGGCAGCCTAAAACTAAATCTAGGTCGTACAAGGCCAATGGGCCCAAGTGGAGGTGATGTAACACCTTTGGACTTGTAGTTTGACTTGGATTCTGCTGCAGCATCAGATTGTTTCGTCCACAACTCAACGCTCCGGACGAATTTGAAGGTGATTCCAATTGGGTTGGAAAGTGCACGAAATCTAGTTTCCAACAAAAAAAGAATCACCCAATTCGGAGTCCGTATGAAAAACTTGTGTGCGTTTTGAGTCAGGTGTGTCTGTGTGCAGTCCGAATCTGAATCCAGAACGTGAGAGACTTGGACTCTATCTTCTCTTGGGCCAAAAGTGACGTGAGAGAACTTTTTGGACAGCAAATAAACATCTCTTTCTTTCTTATCTTCATATGTGGATTGTACAAATGTCCCATACACCTTCAATTAGACAAAACACAAAAGTGTGTGAAGTATTTTTGTTCTGGATAACATAAATAGATTATTGAATAGTTTGCACTAGAAATCACCTGACAAATATGCATATATGCAATATTTTTGTTCATATCCAAGGTAGTCATGTCCTCATCATCATACACCTGCAATTAGACAAAACACAAAAGTGTGTGAAGTATTTTTGTTCTGGATAACATAAATAGATTATTGATTAGTTTGCACTAGAAATCACCTGACAAATATGCATGTATGCAATATTTTTGGTCATATCCAAGGTAGTCATGTCCTCATCATCCTCCCCTTCTTGAAAATAAAGCCGTCCTTGGCGTTGCTTAATCTGAAATGTGGCTAACAAAAGAGAGAAGGTGTACATGTTGTATATGTATATGTCATCCATTTTTACTTCCCTCGATTTTTGCATATATGACACATGAATAGATGAGTAACTTGCATAGTTCATAAAATCTAAAGCCAAAACATTAGCACAAGAAGTAGAAGGCATGAAAATATTGCAACTTAGTTTGCACATATAAGTGAAGCTCTTATTCATTTCAAAAGATTGAAAATGTTTATCATTAAACCATCCCAACATTGGTGAATAAACCTTACTTGCATCAAATTTACATGCTACAACATGCTTAAATAAGCAAACATGCAATAAGTCATTCAACACAGATTCATCACCAAGATTAGAGGTCATATCAAAATGAGTAAACATTGATTCTTTTGCATCAACAGTTAATTCAATGGGTGCACTCAAAATTGTTGATATTTCAGTTGGTTGATCACATGGCAAAGTCAAATTATCAACGTAGTCCTATAAAATAGGTGGTGTGATCAAAGTAGTGGGTCGCTCATCAGATGGTGCATTCAAATTGACAAGGCATTCATCATTCTCATGTAGAGATGGAAGATCAGTACCTTTGTCATTACCTCTTATGATCAACTCAGATAATGTAGCCACTCTCGGGGGCGATGTGTCACATGGTGGAGGTGATGTAGTCCTGACAACAACGGATGTGGTTGTCATAGTATGCCTAGTAGTTGAAGGAACAATCATATCAACTCTTGGAATGTGCACCGTGCGCTTGTTCTCCTCGTGGCCAACACGTCGTTTTATTTCCTGTTCAGCTTTGCAAGCAAGATGAAACAAATGGTCCATAGGATAACACTCGTCATGAATTAGTATCTCTTGAATATCACGGTTTAATCCTCCCCAAAATCTATCCATAAAATCATCTTCACTTTCTTCTAAAGAGGAATGCAACAAGGTAGTTTGTAAATCATCATAATATTTTGTTACAGTTTCACTACCTTGTTTTAAGTGTTGCAACTTCTTAATCATGTCACGAGTATAATAAGCAGGGACGAAAGTATGTCGCATGGCAAGTTTCAAATCATCCCAAGTAGTCGGTATATAATCAGGGTGTAACCGACAATATTCACTCCACCAAACCAAAGCATAACCAGTGAAAGAACCAACCGCAATCTTAACCTTTTTATGTTCATCGAAATTATGGGAAGCAAATATATTTTTCATGCCGAACTGCCATTCAATATATATAAAGCAGGTCTAAAACGGCCATTAAATGGTGGTATAGATACATTAACCTGATCATGTGCATTTGGATGTTTGTGCACCTCTCGTGCCGGTTGTGGTATTTGCAAAGGTGGTGGCACGTCTCCCACGATCGACAAAGCCCATGAATTTACTCTAGATCCTGTCATGATTAGTAGAAACAAGTAACGGAATCCAAAAAATTTGTTCCTATGAACTACTTGGAAGTGGTGGTAAAACGCTCACAGTATAGCAAATCTCAATATCTTACAAGTTCTTACCACGTAGCAGGTGGTGATCGGCAACCAACGGTGTCAAATAACTCTGAAGATTGAGTAAAGCGATTGCCAGGGGAAAGTGCGTAAACACGGTGTAGAAATATGTGGAGCTGGGTTGGCTATATATGGTAGCAAAAGATTAGCAATAATCAATTCAAAGATGCAATGTTGAATATACGCTCAACGACGGTACTGTGCTGGTCCTAAGCTAGACCGGACTAGAGACACGAGCCTAGAACACTAATGAGGTCACGGCGTAGCATAACTAGCATCAATGAAGGATACTAAGTAGCTTTGGACAGCAAGATATAAGTGAAGATCACAACGGCAATAAAGATAATGATGAAAAAAACTGCCAAGCAGGATATACAACAACTTTCTCTCCAACTTTCCTATTGAAAAGTTTGAGCCAATTTTCTGATAAATTCTTTCAAACAATGCTACTAACTCAACCTTTCCAATGCAAAAAGAATCACTCAATTCCGAATTGATATGATGAGTCAAAGAATTCTAAAACTGGCCTGAAAAATTGGAACAAACTGTGTTCACAAACTTCGGAGGGCAAAAAGACCTATTTGGAAGCCGATTTTGAGGTGTCAAACATTGAACTAGCTTCTGCAACTATTTAGATGCGGCTCGTCGCTAGCTTCAATTTGACTACTCACGGAGCCAAAACGGACTTGGTATGACGAAGATACACCTGTTTTACTGAACAGTGCGCAAAACAGATTCCAATCCGAATTCAGGTACGAGATTGATTCTAGATAGATCCGATTTTTTGTCTTCTCTCCTTTTTTTTCTCACGCTTTTTTTTCTTTTTCTTCTCTCTCTTTTTATTTTTTTTCTTTCCTTTTTTCTCTCTTTTTTTCTCTCTCTTTTTTTCTCCCTCTTTCCAAGACAAACTAGATAAGATGCAGATTGGATCAGGCGAAGATGTGAATGACCTCAACTATGATTATGACAATGAACAGTGCGTAGCACGTGGTGGAAATTAATAGATGGGATGGTGGACGGCGGAAGGGATAATGATGCAGCGGCGGCGTGACTAATGTGAACAGAACTCGAAACTCTAAAGGAACTAGACACTAAGACCAGCAACTGACACGACGATGCAACCGATAATTCCACTATGCAAGGAATGAATAGAAAAATTGCAAAGGCTCAGACTGGCTTGGATAAAGGATAAACAGATCTAACTTTTTTTTGTGGCTTTTTCATGGACTGTAGGTATGAATGACAGATGCGATCTAAACTATGAAAAACTGTAAAATCTCACCGAGCAACCTGAAAACTGATACCACTTGATAGAGGCGGGGTGTCCCGATCTTTCGATGAGATGATAACTATCGATTTGGTGAAGATGACTTTGATGATCCGACTACAAACGTGCACGACGTTGCGCCTTAGCAATCGCTAAACCAACTTCGAGAGGTTATTGACCACGCCGGAGCGCAATCAACCTGACCACGAAGGTCTATTCCTGCAAGCAATCGAAGAACAAGCAAGAATATGATAAAAGCAATCTGAATATTGCGAGTATATATGAAGTATTGATAAAGGTGAGGATCCTTAAGCGGTCTTGGTCTGGTCGTTGGACACAAACGAAGTACACGAAGTTGCAATGGCTAACTTTTAACTAATCAAATCCCAAGGGAAAAGCTACTAGATGCATATACTTATATAGGAGCAAGGGGTGGCGGCCAAGGAGGTGGGAGGACGTCCCAAGGCAGCCTAAAACTAACCCTAGGTCGTACAAGGCCAATGAGCCCAAGTGGAGGTGATGTAACACCTTTCGACTTGTAGTTTGACTCGGATTCTGGTGCAGCGTCAGATTGTTTCGTCCATAACTCAACACTCCGGACGGATTTTTATATGATTCCAATTGGGTTGGAAAGAGGATGAAATCTACTTTCCAACCAAAAAAGAATCACCCAATTCGGAGTCCGTATGAAAAAGTTGTTGGCGTTTTGAGTCAGGTATGTCTGTGCAGTCCGAATCTGAATTCAGAACGTGAGAGACTTGGACTCTATCTTCTCTTGGGCCAAAAGTGACGTGAGAGAACTTTTTGAACAGCAAAATAAACATCTCTTTCTTCCTTATCTTCATATGTGGATTGTACAAATATCTCATACACCTGCAATTAGACAAAACACAAAAGTGTGTGAAGTATTTTTGTTCTGGATAACATAAATAGATTATTGATTAGTTTGCACTAGAAATCACCTGACAAATATGCATGTATGCAATATTTTTGGTCATATCCAAGGTAGTCATGTCCCCATCATCCTCCCCTTCTTGAAAATAAAGCCGTCCTCGGCGTTGCTTAATCTGAAATGTGGCTAACAAAAGAGAGAAGGTGTACATGTTGTATATGTATATGTCATCCATTTTTAATTCCCTCGATTTTTGCATATATGACACATGAATAGATGAGTAACTTGCATAGTTCATAAAATCTAAAGCCAAAACATTAGCACAAGAAGTAGAAGGCATGAAAATATTGCAACTTAGTTTGCACATATAAGTGAAGCTCTTATTCATTTCAAAAGATTGAAAATGTTTATCATTAAACCATCCCAACATTGGTGAATAAACCTTACTTGCATCAAATTTACATGCTACAACATGCTTAAATAAGCAAACATGCAATAAGTCATTCAACACAGATTCATCACCAAGATTAGAGGTCATATCAAAATGAGTAAACATTGATTCTTTTGCATCAACAGTTAATTCAATGGGTGCACTCAAAATTGTTGATATTTCAGTTGGTTGATCACATGGCAAAGTCAAATTATCAACGTAGTCCTATAAAATAGGTGGTGTGATCAAAGTAGTGGGTCGCTCATCAGATGGTGCATTCAAATTGACAAGGCATTCATCATTCTCATGTAGAGATGGAAGATCAGTACCTTTGTCATTACCTCTTATGATCAACTCAGATAATGTAGCCACTCTCGGGGGCGATGTGTCACATGGTGGAGGTGATGTAGTCCTGACAACAACGGATGTGGTTGTCATAGTATGCCTAGTAGTTGAAGGAACAATCATATCAACTCTTGGAATGTGCACCGTGCGCTTGTTCTCCTCGTGGCCAACACGTCGTTTTATTTCCTGTTCAGCTTTGCAAGCAAGATGAAACAAATGGTCCATAGGATAACACTCGTCATGAATTAGTATCTCTTGAATATCACGGTTTAATCCTCCCCAAAATCTATCCATAAAATCATCTTCACTTTCTTCTAAAGAGGAATGCAACAAGGTAGTTTGTAAATCATCATAATATTTTGTTACAGTTTCACTACCTTGTTTTAAGTGTTGCAACTTCTTAATCATGTCACGAGTATAATAAGCAGGGACGAAAGTATGTCGCATGGCAAGTTTCAAATCATCCCAAGTAGTAGGTATATAATCAGGGTGTAACCGACAATATTCACTCCACCGAACCAAAGCATAACCAGTGAAAGAACCAACCGCAATCTTAACCTTTTTATGTTCATCGAAATTATGGGAAGCAAATATATTTTTTATGTCGAACTCCCATTCAATATATATAAAGCAGGTCTAAAACGGCCATTAAATGGTGGTATAGATACATTAACCTGATCATGTGCATTTGGATGTTTGTGCACCTCTCGTGCCGGTTGTGGTATTTGCAAAGGTGGTGGCACGTCTCCCACGATCGACAAAGCCCATGAATTTACTCTGGATCCTGTCATGATTAGTAGAAACAAATAACGAAATCCAAAAAAATTGTTCCTATGAACTACTTGGAAGTGGTGGTAAAACGCTCACAGTATAGCAAATCTCAATATCTTACAAGTTCTTACCACGTAGCAGGTGGTGATCGGCAACCAACGGTGTCAAATAACTCTGAAGATTGAGTAAAGCGATTGCCAGGGGAAAGTGCGTAAACACGGTGTAGAAATATGTGGAGCTGGGTTGGCTATATATGGTAGCAAAAGATTAGCAATAATCAATTCAAAGATGCAATGTTGGATATACGCTCAACGACGGTATTGTGCTGGTCCTAAGCTAGACCGGACTAGAGACGCGAGCCTAGAACACTAATGAGGTCACGGCGTAGCATAACTAGCATCAATGAAGGATACTAAGTAGCTTTGCACAGCAAGATATAAGTGAAGATCACAACGGCAATAAAGATAATGATGAAAAACAACTGCCAAGCAGGATATACAACAACTTTCTCTCCAACTTTCCTATTGAAAAGTTTGAGCCAATTTTCTGATAAATTCTTTCAAAGAATGCTACTAACTCAACCTTTCCAATGCAAAAAGAATCACTCAATTCCGAGTTGATATGATGAGTCAAAGAATTCTAAAACTGGCCTGAAAAATTGGAACAAGCTGTGTTCACAAACTTCGGAGGGCAAAAAGACCTATTTAGAAGTCGATTTTTAGGTGTCAAATATTGAACTTGCTTCTGCAACTATTTAGATGCGGCTCGTCGCTAGCTTCAATTTGACTACTCACGGAGCCAAAACGGACTTTGTATGACGAAGATACACCTGTTTTACTGAACAGTGCGCAAAACAGATTCCAATCCGAATTCAGGTACGAGATTAATTCTAGATAGATCCGATTTTTTGTCTTCTCTCCTTTTTTTTCTCACGCTTTTTTTTCTTTTTCTTCTCTCTCTTTTTATTTTTTTTCTTTCCTTTTTTCTCTCTTTTTTCTCTCTCTCTTTTTTTCTCCCTCTTTCAAAGACAAACTAGATAAGATGCAGATTGGATCAGGCGAAGATGTGAATGACCTCAACTATGATTATGACAATGAACAGTGCGTAGCACGTGGTGGAAATTAATAGATGGGATGGTGGACGGCGGAAGGGATAATGACGCAGCGGCGGCGTGACTAATGTAAACAGAACTCGAAACTCTAAAGGAACTAAACACTAAGACCAGCAACTGACACGACGATGCAACTGATAATTCAACTATGCAAGCAATGAATAGAAAATTGCAAAGGCTCAGACTGGCTTCGATAAAGGATGAACAGATCTAACTTTTTTTGTGGCTTTTTCATGGACTGTAGGTATGAATGACAGATGCGATCTAAACTATGAAAAACTGTAAAATCTCACCGAGCAACCTGAAAACTGATACCACTTGATAGAGGCGGGGTGTCCCGATCTTTCGATGAGATGATAACTATCGATTTGGTGAAGATGACTTTGACGATTCGACTACAAACGTGCACGAGTTGCGCCTTAGCAATCTCTAAACCAACTTCGAGAGGTTATTGACCACGCCGGAGCACAATCAACCTGACCATGAAGGTCTATTCCTGCAAGCAATCGAAGAACAAGCAAGAATATGATAAAAGCAATCTGAATATTGCGAGTATATATGAAGTATTGATAAAGGTGAGGATCCGTAAGAGGTCTTGGTCTGGTTGTTGGACACAAACGAAGTACACGAAGTTGCAATGGCTAACTTTTAACTAAACAAATCCCAAGGAAAAAGCTACTAGATGGATCTACTTATATAGGAGCAAGGGGTGGCGGCCAAGGAGATGGTAGGACGTCCCAAGGCAGCCTAAAACTAACCCTAGGTCGTACAAGGCCAATGGGCCCAAGTGGAGGTGATGTAACACCTTTGGACTTGTAGTTTGACTCGGATTCTGGTGCAGCGTCAGATTGTTTCATCCATAACTCAACGCTCCGGACGGATTTTAAGATGATTCCAATTGGGTTGGAAAGAGCATGAAATCTACTTTCCAACAAAAAAAGAATCACCCAATTCGGAGTCCGTATGAAAAAGTTGTTGGCGTTTTGAGTCAGGTATGTCTGTGAAGTCCGAATCTGAATCCAGAACGTGAGAGACTTGGACTCTATCTTCTCTTGGGCCAAAAGTGACGTGAGAGAACTTTTTAAACAGCAAAATAAACATCTCTTTCTTCCTTATCTTCATATGTGGATTGTACAAATGTCCCATACACCTGCAATTAGACAAAACACAAAAGTGTGTGAAGTATTTTTGTTCTGGATAACATAAATAGATTATTGAATAGTTTGCACTAGAAATCACCTGACAAATATGCATGTATGCAATATTTTTGGTCATATCCAAGGTAGTCATGTCCTCATCATCCTCCCCTTCTTGACAATAAAGCCGTCTTCGGCGTTGCTTAATCTAAAATGTGGCTAACAAAAGAGAGAAGATGTACATGTTGTATATGTATATGTCATCCATTTTTACTTCCCTCGATTTTTGCATATATGACACATGAATATATGAGTAACTTGCATAGTTCATAAAATCTAAAGCCAAAACATTAGCACAAGAAGTAGAAGGCATGAAAATATTGCAACTTAGTTTGCACATATAAGTGAAGCTCTTATTCATTTCAAAAGATTGAAAATGTTCATCATTAAACCATCCCAACATTGGTGAATAAACCTTACTTGCATCAAATTTACATGCTACAACATGCTTAAATAAGCAAACATGCAATAAGTCATTCAACACAGAATCATCACCAAGATTAGCGGTCATATCAAAATGAGTAAACATTGATTCTTTTGCATCAACAGTTAATTCAATGGGTGCACTCGAAATTGTTGATATTTCAGTTGTTTGATCACATGGCAAAGTCAAATTATCAACGTAGTCCTCTAAAATAGGTGGTGTGATCAAAGTAGTGGGTCGCTCATCAGATGGTGCATTAAAATTGACAAGGCATTCATTATTCTCATGTAGAGATGGAAGATCAGTACCTTTGTCATTACCTCTTATGATCAACTCAGATGATGTAGCCACTCTCGGGGGCAATGTGTCACATGGTGGAGGTGATGTAGTCCTGACAACAACGGATGTGGTTTTCATAGTATGCCTAGTAGTTGAAGGAACAATCATGTCAACTCTTGGATTGTGCACCGTGCGCTTGTTCTCCTCGTGGCCAACACGTCGTTTTATTTCCTGTTCAGCTTTGCAAGCAAGATGAAACAAATGGTCCATAGGATAACACTCGTCATGAACTAGTATCTCTTGAATATCACGGTTTAATCCTCCCCAAAATCTATCCATAAAATCATCTTCACTTTCTTCTAAAGAGGAATGCAACAAGGTAGTTTGTAAATCATCATAATATTTTGTTACAGTTTCACTACCTTGTTTTAAGTGTTGCAACTTCTTAATCATGTCACGAGTATAATAAGCAGGGACGAAAGTATGTCGCATGGCAAGTTTCAAATCATCCCAAGTAGTAGGTATATAATCAGGGTGTAACCGACAATATTCACTCCACCAAACCAAAGCATAACCAGTGAAAGAACCAATCGCAATCTTAACCTTTTTATGTTCATCGAAATTATGGGAAGCAAATATTTTTTTTATGTCGAACTCCCATTCAATATATAAAGCAGATCTAAAACGGCCATTAAATGGTGGTATAGATACATTAACCTGATCATGTGCATTTGGATGTTTGTGCACCTCTCGTGCCGGTTGTGGTATTTGCAAAGGTGGTGGCACGTCTCCCACGATCGACAAAGCCCATGAATTGACTCTGGATCCTGTCATGATTAGTAGAAACAAGAAACGGAATCCAAAAAATTGTTCCTATGAACTACTTGGAAGTGATGGTAAAACGCTCACAGTATAGCAAATCTCAATATCTTACAAGTTCTTACCACATAGCAGGTGGTGATCGGCAACCAACGGTGTCAAATAACTCTGAAGATTGAGTAAAGCGATTGCCAGGGGAAAGTGCGTAAACACGGTGTAGAAATATGTGGAGCTGGGTTGGCTATATATGGTAGCAAAAGATTAGCAATAATCAATTCAAAGATGCAATGTTGAATATACGCTCAACGATGGTACTGTGCTGGTCCTAAGCTAGATCGGACTAGAGACGCGAGCCTAGAACACTAATGAGGTCACAGCGTAGCATAACTAGCATCAATGAAGGATACTAAGTAGCTTTGGACAGCAAGATATAAGTGAAGATCACAACGGCAGTAAAGATAATGATGAAAAACAACTGCCAAGCAGGATATACAACAACTTTCTCTCCAACTTTCCTATTGAAAAGTTTGAGCCAATTTTCTGATAAATTCTTTCAAACAATGCTACGAACTCAACCTTTCCAATGCAAAAGGAATCACTCAATTCCGAGTTGATATGATGAGTCAAAGAATTCTAAAACTGGCCTGAAAAATTGGAACAAGCTGTGTTCACAAACTTCGGAGGGCAAAAAGACCTATTTGGAAGCCGATTTTGAGGTGTCAAGTATTGAACTTCCTTATGCAACTATTTAGATGCAGCCCGTCGCTAGCTTCAATTTGACTACCCACGGAGCCAAAACGGACTTTGTATGACGAAGATACACCTGTTTTACTGAACAGTGCGCAAAACAGATTCCAATCCGAATTCAGGTACGAGATTGATTCTAGATAGATCCGATTTTTTTTCTAATCTCCTTTTTTTTCTCACGCTTTTTTTTCTTTTTCTTCTCTCTCTTTTTATTTTTTTTCTTTCCTTTTTTCTCTCTTTTTTTTCTCTCTCTTTTTTTCTCCCTCTTTCCAAGACAAACTAGATAAGATGCAGATTGGATCAGGCGAAGATGTGAATGACCTCAACTATGATTATGACAATGAACAGTGCATAGCACGTGGTGGAAATCAATAGATGGGATGGTGGACGGCGGAAGGGATAATGATGCAGCGGCGGCGTGACTAATGTGAACAGAACTCGAAACTCTAAAGGAACTAGACACTAAGACCAGCAACTGACACGACGATGCAACCGATAATTCCACTATGCAAGCAATGAATAGAAAATTGCAAAGGCTCAGACTGGCTTGGATAAAGGATGAACATATCTAACTTTTTTTTGTGGCTTTTTCATGGACTGTAGGTCTGAATGACAGATCCGATCTAAACTATGAAAAACTGTAAAATCTCACCGAGCAACCTGAAAACTGATACCACTTGATAGAGGTGGGGTGTCCCGATCTTTCGATGAGATGATAACTATCGATTTGGTGAAGATGACTTTGACGATCCGACTACAAACATGCACGACGTTGCGCCTTAGCAATCGCTAAACCAACTTTGAGAGGTTATTGACCACGCGGGAGCACAATCAACCTGACCACGAAGGTCTATTCCTGCAAGCAATCGAAGAACAAGCAAGAATATGATAAAAGCAATCTGAATACTGCGAGTATATATGAAGTATTGATAAAGGTGAGGATCCGTAAGCGGTCTTGGTCTGGTCGTTGGACACAAACGAAGTACACGAAGTTGCAATGGCTAACTTTTAACTAAACAAATCCCAAGGAAAAAGCTACTAGATGGATCTACTTATATAGGAGCACAGGGTGGCGGCCAAGGAGGTGGGAGGACGTCCCAAGGCAGCCTAAAACTAACCCTAGGTCGTACAAGGCCAATGGGCCCAAGTGGAGGTGATGTAACACCTTTGGACTTGTAGTTTGACTCGGATTCTGGTGCAGCGTCAGATTGTTTCGTCCATAACTCAACGCTCCGAGCGGATTTTAAGGTGATTCTAATTGGGTTTGAAAGAGCATGAAATCTACTTTTCCAACAAAAAAAGAATCACCCAATTCGGAGTCCGTATGAAAAAGTTGTTGGCGTTTTGAGTCAGGTATGTCTGTGCAGTCCGAATCTGAATCCAGAACGTGAGAGACTTGGACTCTATCTTCTCTTGGGCCAGAAGTGACGTGAGAGAACTTTTTGAACAGCAAAATAAACATCTCTTTTTTCCTTATCTTCATATGTGGATTGTACAAATTTCCCATATACCTGCAATTAGACAAAACACAAAAGTGTGTGAAGTATTTTTGTTCTGGATAACATAAATAGATTATTGAATAGTTTGCACTAGAAATCACCTGACAAATATGCATGTATGCAATATTTTTGGTCATATCCAAGGTAGTCATGTCCTCATCATCCTCCCCTTCTTGAAAATAAAGCCGTCCTCGGCGTTGCTTAATCTAAAATGTGGCTAACAAAAGAGAGAAGGTGTACATGTTGTATATGTATATGTCATCCATTTTTACTTCCCTCGATTTTTGCATATATGACACATGAATAGATGAGTAACTTGCATAGTTCATAAAATCTAAAGCCAAAACATTAGCACAAGAAGTAGAAGGCATGAAAATATTGCAACTTAGTTTGCACATATAAGTGAAGCTCTTATTCATTTCAAAAGATTGAAAATGTTCATCATTAAACCATCCCAACATTGGTGAATAAACCTTACTTGCATCAAATTTACATGCTACAACATGCTTAAATAAGCAAACATGCAATAAGTCATTCAACACAGAATCATCACCAAGATTAGAGGTCATATCAAAATGAGTAAACATTGATTCTTTTGCATCAACAGTTAATTCAATGGGTGCACTCAAAATTGTTGATATTTCAGTTGTTTGATCACATGGCAAAGTCAAATTATCAACGTAGTCCTCTAAAATAGGTGGTGTGATCAAAGTAGTGGGTAGCTCATCAGATGGTGCATTCAAATTGATAAGGCATTCATCATTCTCATGTAGAGATGGAAGATCAATACCTTTGTCATTACCTCTTATGATCAACTCAGATGATGATAGAGGCAATGGTGTCCCGTCTTTCGATGAGATGATGGATATCGCTTTGGTGGAAGTCGACTTTGACGATCCGACTACGAACGTGCGAGGACGTCGCGCCTTAGCAATCGCTAAACCAACTCCGAGAGGTTATTGACCACGCCGGAGCACGATCAACCTGACCACGAGGGTCTGTTTCCTGCGAGCAAACGAAGAACAAGCAAGAAACTAAGATTGCAATCTGGATATTGCGAATACAAGATGAAAGCTTTATTGATTAAGGTGGGGTTCTGTGACGCCTTTGTCTGGTCGTTGAACACAAACAAAGTACGCGAAGTTGCAGCTATGGCGAACTTTTAATCTAAACAAAACCCAAAGTCTAAACGGTGCCCTAAGGGCTGTATATATGGAGGAAGAGAGGGGAAATTTCGTGGCCCTTGGTGGAGGGGTCCGAAATCAACCCTATCTCTTGTTTCCCCACACATATGGACTCTAAAAATAGCCTATACTTATGTATTTCGAAATTACATGGGCCTGGCCCAATAAAAAGGTGACGCAGCACCTATAATAGCCTCTGGACGAAATTTATGAAGTGACATCTTGTATATTTCGTCCAAGGCTTCATGCACTCATTATGGAGGCTTCAAAGACCTGAATTCATCACTTGTAACTCTGTTCTTGTTCCCCTTGCGGATGCCATCATCTCCATGCTTGTTCTTGCTCCAATGTTCATCCTTCCCCAAGCTAGGCCCTTCATTTGTAAGCAAAACAAATGTATCAAATTTAGGCAGCATCATATTCTCATGAACATTAGAATCATTACCAAGAAACAAAAGTACCTGGTAATTTAGTTGGTGTGCGCGAGCTCTAGTAATTGGTCCAGTGTGTATAGCAGCAGGGGCTGTGGGTGTAACAATGGTATTGATGTCCTCATCATCCTCCCCTTCTTGAAACGAAGTCGTCCACGACGGAAGCTCATCTTCCTCACCCAAATAAGGCTTCAAATCTGTAATGTTAAAAGTGGGACTAACCCCAAAATCTGCAGGCAGCTCAAGTTTATATGCATTATCATTTATTTTCTCTAACACCTTAAAGGGACCATCAGCCCATGGCATGAGCTTTGATTTGCGCAAATCAGGAAATCTATCCTTACGCAAATGTAATCAAACAAGATCTCCAGGTGCAAACACAACATGTTTTCTACCCTTATCTCCAGCAAGTTTATATTTGGCATTCATACGCTCAATGTTTTCCTTAGTTAACTCATGCATTTTTAAAATCAATTCAGCACGTTGTTTAGCATCAAAATTAACCTTCTCCGAAGATGGAAGAGGCAACAAATCAATAGGTGCACGAGGTAGGAAACCATACACAACTTCAAAAGGGCACATCTTAGTAGTAGAATGCAATGAACGATTATAAGCAAATTCAATATGAGGCAAGCATTCCTCCCACATTTTCTTATTACTCTTCAAAACAGCCCTAAGCATAGTAGACAATGTTCTATTGACTACTTCAGTTTGGCCATCAGTTTGGGGGTGACAAGTAGTACTAAAAAGCAGTTTAGTCCCCAACTTAGCCCATAAACATCTCCAAAAGTGGCTAAGAAATTTAGTATCACGATCTGAAACAATAGTATTTGGCACACCATGCAAGCGAATAATTTCACGAAAGAACAAATCAGCAACATTAACAGCATCATCACTTTTATGACATGGTATAAAGTGTGCCATTTTCGAGAATCTATCCACGACAACAAATATGCTATCCCTCCTGATAGAGGCGAGGGTCCCGATCTTTCGATGAGATGATAACTATCATTTTGGTGGAGACGACTTTGACAATCCGACTACAAACATGCACGACATTGCGCCTTAGCAATCGCTAAACCAATCTCCTGAGGTTACTGACGATGCTGGAAGCACGGTCAGCCTGACCACGAAGGTCTATTCCTGCAAGCAATCGAAGAACGAGCAAGAATATGATAAAGCAATCTGAATATTGCAAATATATATGAAGTATTGATAATGGTGGGGATCCGTAAGCGGTCTTGGTCTGGTCGTTGGACACAAACGAAGTACACGAAGTTGCAATGGCTAACTTTTAATTAAACAAATCCCAAGGAAAAGCTACTAGATGGATCTACTTATATAGGAGCAAGGGGTGGCGGCCAAGGAGGTGGGAGGACGTCCCAAGGCAGCCTAAAACTAAATCTAGGTCGTACAAGGCCAATGGGCCCAAGTGGAGGTGATGTAACACCTTTGGACTTGTAGTTTGACTCGGATTCTGCTGCAGCATCAGATTGTTTCGTCCACAACTCAACGCTCCGGACGAATTTGAAGGTGATTCCAATTCGGTTGGAAAGTGCACGAAATCTAGTTTCCAACAAAAAAAGAATCACCCAATTCGGAGTCCGTATGAAAAACTTGTGTGCGTTTTGAGTCAGGTGTGTCTGTGCAGTCCGAATCTGAATCCAGAACGTGAGAGACTTGGACTCTATCTTCTCTTGGGCCAAAAGTGACGTGAGAGAACTTTTTGGACAGCAAATAAACATCTCTTTCTTCCTTATCTTCATATGTGGATTGTACAAATGTCCCATACACCTGCAATTAGACAAAACACAAAAGTGTGTGAAGTATTTTTGTTCTGGATAACATAAATAGATTATTGAATAGTTTGCACTAGAAATCACCTGACAAATATGCATATATGCAATATTTTTGGTCATATCCAAGGTAGTCATGTCCTCATCACTCTAACACCTTAAAGGGACCATCAGCACGTGGCATTAACTTTGATTTGCGCAAATCCGGAAATCTATCCTTACGCAAATGTAACCAAACAAGATCTCCAGGTGCAAACACAACATGTTTTCTACCCTTATCTCCAGCAAGTTTATATTTAGCATTCATACGCTCAATGTTTTCCTTAGTTAACTCATGCATTTTTAAAATCAATTCAGCACGTTGTTTAGCATCAAAATTAACCTTCTCCGAAGATGGAAGAGGCAACAAATCAATAGGTGCACGAGGTAGGAAACCATACACAACTTCAAAAGGGCACATCTTAGTAGTAGAATGCAATGAACGATTATAAGCAAATTCAATATGAGGCAAGGATTCCTCCCACATTTTCTTATTATTCTTCAAAACAGCCCTAAGCATAGTAGACAACATTCTATTGACTACTTCAGTTTGTCCATCAGTTTGGGGGTGACAAGTAGTACTAAAAAGCAGTTTAGTCCCCAACTTAGCCCATAAACATCTCCAAAAGTGGCTAAGAAATTTAGTATCACGATCTGAAACAATAGTATTTGGCACACCATGCAAGCGAATAATTTCACGAAAGAACAAATCAGCAACATTAACAGCATGATCGCTTTTATGACATGGTATAAAGTGTGCCATTTTCGAGAATCTATCCACGACAACAAATATGCTATCCCTCCCCTTCTTTGTTCGAGGTAAACCTAAAACAAAGTCCATAGATATATCCTCCCAAGGAACACTAGGTACAGGCAAAGGCATATATAAACCATGAGGATTGAGTCGTGACTTAGCTTTTTGACATGTAGTGCAGCGAGCAATAAAATGCTCAACATCCCGTCTCATCTTTGGCCAAAAGAAATGTGTAGCAAGTACGTCCTCCGTCTTCTTCACGCCAAAGTGTCCCATTAATCCTCCTCCATGCGCCTCCTGCAACAACAAAAGACGAACGGAGCTAGCTGGAATGCATAGCTTGTTAGCACGAAACACAAATCCATCATTAACGACAAACTTGTTCCACATTCTTCCTTCTTTACAATTCTGCATTACATCTCTAAAATCAGCATCATGCACATATTGATCTTTGATGGTCTCCAAACCAAATTTTTTGAAGTCAAGTTGTGAGAGCATAGTATAGCGACGAGACAATGCATCAGCAATAACATTTTCTTTTCCCTTCTTGTGTTTAATGACATAAGGGAAAGTCTCAATGAATTCAACCCATTTAGCATGTCTACGATTCAGTTTAGCTTAACTTTTAATATGTTTCAAAGATTCATGATCAGAATGTATAACAAATTCTTTGGGCCATAAATAATGTTGCCATGTTTCTAAAGTCCGAACAAGAGCATATAATTCTTTATCATAAGTAGAATAATTCAGACTAGGCCCACTCAATTTTTCAGAAAAGTATGCAACAGGTTTGCCATCTTGTAATAACACACCTCCTAATCCAATTCCACTAGCATCACATTCAAGCTCAAAAGTCTTATTAAAATCAGGAAGTTGGAGTAAAGGAGCATGTGTCAACTTATCTTTCAATACCGAGAAGGCTTCTTCCTGTGCGGTACCCCAAAGAAAAGGCACATCTTTCTTTGTAAGCTCATTGAGAGGTGCAGCAATGGTGCTGAAATCTCTCACAAAACGCCTATAGAATCCAGCGAGGCCAAGAAAACTCCTCACTTGTGTGACCGTTTTGGGCTGCGGCCAACTCTCAATAGCTTCAATCTTGGCTTTATCAACTTCAATTCCCTGGGGAGTAACAACATAGCCAAGAAAAGATACTTGGTCGGTGCAAAAGGTGCACTTCCCAAGGTTACCAAACAAACGTGCATCACGTAGAGCAATAAAAACAGCACGTAAATGTTCCAAATGTTCTTCCAAAGATCTGCTATAAATCAGTATATCATCAAAATAGACTACCACAAATCGTCCAATGAAAGCACGTAAAACTTCGTTCATTAGTCTCATGAAAGTACTAGGCGCATTAGTTAACCCAAAAGGCATGACTAACCACTCATATAATCCAAACTTAGTTTTAAATGCTGTTTTCCATTCATCCCCCAATTTCATACGAATTTGATGGTATCCAGTACGCAAATCAACTTTGGAGAATATTGTAGAGCCACTCAATTCATCAAGCATATCATCTAGCCTAGGAATAGGATGACGATAACGAATAGTAATATTATTAATGCCTCTACAATCAACACACATACGCGATGTACCATCCTTTTTCGGCACTAGAATAATAGGAACAGCACAAGGACTAAGGGATTCGCGTATATAACCTTTGTCGAGAAGCTCTTGTACTTGACGCATAATCTCCTTCGTCTCCTCTGGATTGGTACGGTATGGCGCACGGTTTGGCAGTGAAGCACCGGGAATTAAGTCGATCTGATGCTCAATCCCTCGAATAGGTGGTAATCCCGGTGGCACGTCTTGTGGAAAGACGTCAGCGAACTCCTGCAAAATGTTAGTGATAGCAGGAGGCAAAGCGGAAGGCACGTCCTCGAATGAAAATAATGCCTCTTTGCACACAAAAGCATAGCAAACAGATTTGCTGAAATCTAGCTCATCAATATCAGATTTGGTGGCAAATAAACATGCACTTTTCAATTTAATTTCAGAAGCAACACTAGATGGTTTATTATTAGGCTTCATTTGTTGCTCAAATTCTTTTGCCACAATCTGATTTTCACTCTTATTCTTCTCTTGTTTTGCTTTATTAGCTCTATGAATATCATCTTTCAAAATAGAATCAAGAGTCATAGGAAGCAAAGTAATATTTTTATCCTTATGAACAAGAGTATACTGATTGTTTCTACCATGGTGTACATAATTTTTATCAAATTGCCATGGTCTACCAAGTAATAAGGAACATGCTTGCATAGGTACCACATCACAATCAACATAATCAGCATATGTAGATATACTAAAATGCACACGAACAGTATGTGTTACCTTACCCTTGCCGCTGTTGTTGAACCATTGGATGTAGTAAGGATGTGGATGTGGTCTTGTGGTGAGAGAAAGCTTCTCCACCATCTCCATGCTAGCCAAGTTGTTGCAGCTCCCTCCATCTATGATGACGCGCACAGAACGTTCTTTCACAACTCCCTTGGTATGGAACAAATTGTGCCTCTGATTTTGCTCAGCTTGTGTGACCTGCACACTCAAAACACGTTGAGCAACTAAACATTCATACCTGTCAGCGTCTTCAGGAGCCATGTATTGCGTCTCATGATCAGAATCATCTCCACCATGTTCTTCACGTGTAATAAGAGCCAAAGTCTCCTCATCATAGTCACTAGCGGACTCATATCCACCATCCGCGGTAGCAATCATCACACGCGGAGATTTGCATTCTCTCGCATAATGACCTCCTCCCTTACAACGACGATAAATAATATCACTTGTGTGCCCTGTTGATGCCATGGAAGAAGAAGAACTCTATGCAGGCCCAGCAGGTGCGCTCTTGGCAGATAATGGTGGTTGTGCCTGTTTTCTTGTATCACGACTGGAGGAGGCACGTGATTGAGGTGCTGGTGCAGTTGAAGTAGAAGATGCACGCGGTGTCCATGATGAAGGTCGGCCTGCAGAAAAGTTAGTTCGCGCCAATGCTTGTCGATCCTGCACTTCACGTTCAGCTTTACAAGCAAGATGGAATAAACGAGTGATATTAGTATACTCCTTATAGTCTAGAATGGTCTGAATCTCTCTATTTAATCCACCCAGAAAACGTGCAAGCATAGCTTCATTCTCCTCAACAATACCACATCTAATCATGCCAGTTTGTAATTCCTTTTAATATTCTTCTACAGAATTTTTTCCTTGTCTTAAGCGCTGTAATTTTTGAAGCAATTCACGTTGATAATATGGTGGAACCCAACGAGTACGCATAACAGTTTTCAAAGCAGCCCAAGTAGTTGGAATAGGATATAATCTACAATGTTCAGACCACCATACACATGCAAAACTAGTGAAAGCACAAACAGCAGCAGCAACTCGTCTCTCCTCAGGATATTGTAAACATGTAAATCATTGTTCAGTTTCTAACTCCCAAGTAAGATATATATCAGGAACATATCTTCCCTCAAATGGTGGAATATTCAATTTCAGTTTAGGAATATGGACATCATCTCGTACCTGAGGTGGTGGTGCAGGCCTACCATTACAAATATATACCTGAGGTCGACCTGCTGGTGGTGGTGCAGGTGGCTGCACGTAGTGCTGATTTTGATCAACCTCATCCTCATAATCTCCCACATAATCATCCTCCTCCGCATCAGCAGCAGGAGCCACAGAAGTATCAACAGCAGCACCAACAGTTTGGCCAAACGCAAGAGGAACACGGCTCGCTCGGCGAAGGTCTGTTTTGCGACGTGGAGGTAGTCGTTGTTATTGTTGTTGGAGAGGTGCGTTAGGTGCAGCGGGTGGTGGTGGTGGAAGACGCGCGAGCAATTCATTAAACTTGTTATCGAGCTTTGTTTCGAACGTCTTCTCCATGCCATCTATCTTCTCCATGGCCTCTTCAAATCTATTTAGCACATCTTCCACCTGTCCACTCATCATTTGCTGAAATTTATCATGCAAATCCTTATTCGTCATGTTCTCCGAGTCAGTGTCGTCGGCTTGTGATCCTGGCATGGTTAGCAGCAATAGAAACACACAAGAATATGATCCTACAGACTACTAACAAGAGGTGGTGGTGGGTGTCACAAATCCGTCAAGCAAATCTCAAATTCTCACCAGTTCTTACCCAGCAGCAGGCGGTGATCGGCAACCGTTGTAGTCAAAAACTCTCAAAGCTTGGATAGAGCGATTACCAGGGAGAGTCAAACGCACGACGTAGATGTATGTGGAGCTGGGAAGGCTTATAATATGGTAGCAAAAAGGGTCAGCAATAATCAATTCAGAGATGCAAAGTTGAATAAACGCTCAACGACGGTACTGTGCTGGTCCTAGGCTAGACTGTGCTAGAGACGCGAGCCTAGACACCAACAAAATCACGGCGCGGCACGTAAACAAGGGAAAAGCACACTCTGAATTTTCTTTTGCTCTTTTTTTTGCGCTGTTATTTTTTTGCGCTGTTTTTTTTTTGCGAAAAATCACTATAATGGCGAGTGTCTCAAAACTCTTACTAGGTCAAACTGACAGGATGGGCACGAAATTTTTTCGACCAATTTTTTTTTTCGACTGCCCGGACCCAAAAACTGGAAACGGGTCAAAAAAAACTTCTTATAATGGCACCTGTCTCAAAACTCTCAGAAACACCTAAAAATAGGATAGCTAGAAATTTTTTCGAAAAATGCGTTTTTGAAAAATTTTGGGCCTAAACGGAGGGTGGTTTCCGGACTCTTTTTTTTTCCAAACCTACTCCGGCAAGGAAACACGAATCGGAATCTAGATGGATCTCGAAAACAAACCTAATATGACAAGAACTCGGATTGGTGGTGGATATATGGTGGTAGATGGCAGCGGTGGTGGTATATGACAGTTGTGGTGGTATTTGGATACGGATTCGAAGCGGTGGCGGATAAGCGGTGGTGGTAGATGGCAGGGGCGATGATGATGGTGCGGCGGCGGCGTGACAACTTATGACCAGAACTCGAAACTCTAAAAGACTAGACTCTAAGACCAGCAACTAGACACGACGATGCAACCGCAAATTCAACAAAGCAAAACCATAAAAAGATTATGCAAAAGCACAGATTGATTCGGATATGATGAACTAACCCTAATTTTTTTTGTGGCTTTTTCGTGGACTGTAGGTATGAAGAACAGACTCGATCTAAACTACGAAAAACTGTTAAATCTCACTGAGCAACCTGGAAATCTGATACCACTTGATAGAGGCAAATGTGTCCCGTCTTTCGATGAGATGATGGATATCGCTTTGGTGGAAGTCGACTTTGATGATCCGACTACGAACGTGCGAGGACGTCGCGCCTTAGCAATCGCTAAACCAACTCCGAGAGGTTATTGACCACGCCGGAGCACGATCAACCTGACCATGAGGGTCTGTTTCCTGCGAGCAAATGAAGAACAAGCAAGAAACTAAGATTGCAATCTGGATATTGCGAATACAAGATGAAAGCTTTATTGATCAAGGTGGGGTTCTGTGACGCCTTTGTCTGGTCGTTGAACACAAACGAAGTACGCGAAGTTGCAGCTATGGCGAACTTTTAATCTAAACAAAACCAAAAGTCTAAACGGTGCCCTAAGGGCTGTATATATGGAGGAAGAGAGGGGGAATTTCGTGGCCCTTGGTGGAGGGGTCCGAAATCAACCCTATCTCTTGTTTCCCCACACATACGGACTCTAAAAATAGCCTATACTTATGTATTTTGAAATTACATGGGCCTGGCCCAATAAAAAGGTGACGCAACACCTATAATAGCCTCTGGACGAAATTTATGAAGTGACATCTTGTATATTTCGTCCAAGGCTTCATGCACTCGTTATGGAGGCTTCAAAGACCTGAATTCATCACTTGTAACTATGTTCTTGTTCCCCTTGCGCATGCCATCATCTCCATGCTTGTTCTTGCTCCAATGTTCATCCTTCTCCAAGCTAGGCCCTTCATTTGTAAGCAAAACAAATGTATCAAATTTAGGCAGCATCATATTCTCATGAACATTAGAATCATTACCAAGAAACAAAAGTACCTGGTAATTTAGTTGGCGTGCGCGAGCTCTAGTAATTGGTCCAGTGTGTATAGCAGCAGGGGCTGTGGGTGTAACAATGGTATTGATGTCCTCATCAGATGATGTAGCCACTCTCGGAGGCGATGTGTCACATGGTGGAGGTGATGTAGTCCTGACAACAACGGATGTGGTTGTCATAGTATGCCTAGTAGTTGAAGGAACAATCATATCAACTCTTGGAATGTGCACCGTGTGCTTGTTCTCCTCGTGGCCAACACATCGTTTTATTTCCTGTTCAGCTTTGCAAGCAAGATGAAACAAATGGTCCATAGGATAACACTCGTCATGAATTAGTATCTCTTGAATATCACGGTTTAATCCTCCCCAAAATCTATCCATAAAATCATCTTCACTTTCTTCTAAAGAGGAATGCAACAAGGTAGTTTGTAAATCATCATAATATTTTGTTACAGTTTCACTACCTTGTTTTAAGTGTTGCAACTTCTTAATCATGTCACGAGTATAATAAGCAGGGACGAAAGTATGTCGCATGGCAAGTTTCAAATCATCCCAAGTAGTAGGTACATAATCAGGGTGTAACCGACAATATTCACTCCACCAAACCAAAGCATAACCAGTGAAAGAACCAACCGCAACCTTAACCTTTTTATGTTCATCGAAATTATGGGAAGCAAATATATTTTTTATGTCGAACTCCCATTCAATATATAAAGCAGGTCTAAAACGGCCATTAAATGGTGGTATAGATACATTAACCTGATCATGTGTATTTGGATGTTTGTGCACCTCTCGTGCCGGTTGTGGTATTTGCAAAGGTGGTGGCACGTCTCCCACGATCGACAAAGCCCATGAATTGACTCTGGATCCTGTCATGATTAGTAGAAACAAGAAACGGAATCCAAAAAAATTGTTCCTATGAACTACTTGGAAGTGGTGGTAAAACGCTCACACTATAGCAAATCTCAATATCTTACAAGTTCTTACCACGTAGCAGGTGGTGATCGGCAACCAACGGTGTCAAATAACTCTGAAGATTGAGTAAAGCGATTGCCAGGGGAAAGTGCGTAAACACGGTGTAGAAATATGTGGAGCTGGGTTGGCTATATATGGTAGCAAAAGATTAGCAATAATCAATTCAAAGATGCAATGTTGAATATACGCTCAACGATGGTACTGTGCTGGTCCTAAGCTAGACCGGACTAGAGACGCGAGCCTAGAACACTAATGAGGTCACGGCGTAGCATAACTAGCATCAATGAAGGATACTAAGTAGCTTTGGACAGCAAGATATAAGTGAAGATCACAACGGCAGTAAAGATAATGATGAGAAACAACTGCCAAGCAGGATATACAACAACTTTCTCTCCAACTTTCCTATTGAAAAGTTTGAGCCAATTTTCTGATAAATTCTTTCAAAAAATGCTAGTAACTCAACTTTTCCAATGCAAAAAGAATCACTCAATTCTGAGTTGATATGATGAGTAAAAGAATTCTAAAACTGGCCTGAAAAATTGGAACAAGCTGTGTTCACAAACTTCGGAGGGCAAAAATACCTATTTGGAAGCCGATTTTGAGGTGTCAAATATTGATGCGGCTCGTCGCTAGCTTCAAATTGACTACTCACAGAGCCAAAACGGACTTCGTATGACGAAGATACACCTATTTTACTGAACAGTGCGCAAAACAGATTCCAATCCGAATTCAGGTACGAGATTGATTCTAGATAGATCCGATATTTTTTTCTTCTCTCCTTTTTTTTCTCACGCTTTTTTTTTCTTTTTCTTCTCTCTCTTTTTCTTTTTTTTCTTCTTTCCTTTTTTCTCTCTCTCTTTTTTTCTCCCTCTTTCCAAGACAAACTAGATAAGATGCAGATTGGATCAGGCGAAGATGTGAATGACCTCAACTATGATTATGACATTGAACAGTGCGTAGCACGTGGTGGAAATTAATAGATGGAATGGTGGACGGCGGAAGGGATAATGATGCAGCGGCGGCGTGACTAATGTGAACAGAACTCGAAACTCTAAAGGAACTAGACACTAAGACCAGCAACTGACACGACGATGCAACCGATAATTCAACTATGCAAACAATGAATAGAAAATTGCAAAGGCTCAGACTGGCTTGGATAAAGGATGAACAGATCTAACTTTTTTTTGTGGCTTTTTCATGGACTGTAGGTATGAATGACAGATGCGATCTAAAGTATGAAAAACTGTAAAATCTCACCGAGCAACCTGAAAACTGATACCACTTGATAGAGGCGGGGTGTCCCGATCTTTCGATGAGATGATAACTATCGATTTGGTGAAGATAACTTTGACGATCCGACTACAAACGTGCACGACGTTGCGCCTTAGCAATCGCTAAACCAACTTCGAGAGGTTATTGACCACGCCGGAGCACAATCAACCTGACCACGAAGGTCTATTCCTGCAAGCAATCGAAGAACAAGCAAGAATATGATAAAAGCAATCTGAATATTCCGAGTATATATGAAGTATTGATAAAGGTGAGGATCCGTAAGCGGTCTTGGTCTGGTCGTTGGACACAAATGAAGTACACGAAGTTGCAATGGCTAACTTTTAACTAAACAAATCCCAAGGGAAAAGCTACTAGATGGATCTACTTATATAGGAGCAAGGGGTGGCGGCCAAGGAGGTGGGAGGACGTCCCAAGGCAGCCTAAAACTAACCCTAGGTCGTACAAGGCCAATGGGCCCAAGTGGAGGTGATGTAACACCTTTGGACTTGTAGTTTGACTCGGATTCTGGTGCAGTGTCAGATTGTTTCGTCCATAAGTCAATGCTCCGGACGGATTTTAAGGTGATTCCAATTGGGTTGGAAAAAGCATGAAATCTACTTTCCAACAAAAAAAGAATCACCCAATTCGGAGTCCGTATGAAAAAGTTGTTGGCGTTTTGAGTCAGGTATGTCTGTGTAGTCCGAATCTGAATCCAGAACGTGAGAGACTTGGACTCTATCTTCTCTTGGGCCAAAAGTGACGTGAGAGAACTTTTTGAACAGCAAAATAAACATCTCTTTCTTCCTTATCTTCATATGTGGATTGTACAAATGTCCCATACACCTGCAATTAGACAAAACACAAAAGTGTGTGAAGTATTTTTGTTCTGGATAACATAAATAGATTATTGAATAGTTTGCACTAGAAATCACCTGACAAATATGCATGTATGCAATATTTTTGGTCATATCCAAGGTAGTCATGTCCTCATCAGAATGTTTAGTTGCTCAACGTGTTTTGAGTGTGCAGGTCACACAAGCTGAGTAGAATCAGAGGCACAATTTGTTCCACACGAAGGGAGTTGTGAAGGAACTTTCTGTCATCATAGACGGAGGGAGCTGCAACAACTTGGCTAGCATGGAGATGGTGGAGAAGCTATCTCTCACCACTAGAGCACGCGCCCGCCAATTAAATTATCAGGTACTTTCGTTTCTTGGTAATGATTCTAATGTTCATGAGAATATGATGCTGACTAAATTGGATACATTTGTTTTGCTTACAAATGAAGGGCCTAGCTTGGAGAAGGATGGACATTGGAGCACGAACAAACATGGAGATGATGGCATGCGCAAGGGGAACAATAACGGAGTTACAAGTGATGATTTCAGGACTTTGAAGCCACCATAATGGCTGCATGAAGCCTTGGACGAAATATACAAGATGTCACTTCATAAATTTCGTCTCGAGGCTATTCTAGGTGCTGCGTCACCTTATTATTGGGCCAGGCCCATGTAATTTCGAAATACATAAGTATAGGCTATTTTTAGAGTACGTATGTGTGGGGAAACAAGAGATAGGGTTGATTTCGGACCCCTCCATCAAGGGCCACGAAATTTCCCCCTCTTCCTCCATATATACAGCCCTTAGGGCACCGTTTAGACTTTGGGTTTTGTTTAGATTAAAAGTTCGCCATAGCTGCAACTTCGCGTAGTTCGTTTGTGTTCAACGACCAGACAAAGGCGTCACAGAACCCCACCTTGATCAATAAAGCTTTCATCATATATTCGCAATATCCAGATTGCAATCTCAGTTTCTTGCTTGTTCTTCGTTTGCTCGCAGGAAACAGACCCTCGTGGTCAGGTTGATCGTGCTCCCGCGTGGTCAATAACCTCTCGGAGTTGGTTTAGCGATTGATAAGGCGCGACGTCCTCGCACGTTTGTAGTCGGATCGTCAAAGTCGACTTCCACCAAAGCGATATCCATCATCCCATCGAAAGACGGGACACCTTTGTCTCTATCACTATCCAAGCTTTGAGAGTATTGACTACAACGGTTGCCGATCACCGCCTGCTGCTGGGTAAGAACTGGTAAGAATTTGAGTTTTGCTTGACGGATTTGTGACACCCACCACCACCACTTGTTAGTAGTCTGTAGGATCATATTCTTGTGTGTTTGTATTGCTGCTAACCATGCCAGGATTTCAAGCCGACGAGATTGACTGGGAGAACTTAATGAACAAGGGGCTTCATGATAAGTTTCAGCAAATGATGACTGAACAGGTGCAAGATGTGATGAACAATTTTGAAGAGGCCATGGATAAGATCACTGGCCTTGAGAAGACGTTCGAAACAAAGCTCGATAACAGATTTAATGAACTGCTTGCGCGTCTTTCACCATCGGCTGCACCTACCGCACCTCTGCAACAACAACAACTACTACCTCCACGTCGCGAAACTGTTGGTGCTGCTGTTGATACTTTTGTGGCTCCTGCTGCTGATGCGGAGGATGATTACGAGGATGAGGTCGATCAAAATAAGAACTACGTGCAACCACCAGCACCACAACCACCAGGTCGTCCAGATGCAAATAATGGCAATGTTAGGGCTCCCCCTCAGGTACGAGATCATGACCATCTCCCTAAACTGAAACTGAATATTGCACCATTTGAGGGTAGATATGTTCCTGATATATATCTTGGGAGTTAGAAACTGAACAACGATTTACATGTTTACAATATCCTGAGGAGAGACGTGTTCCTGCTGCTGTTTGTGCTTTCACTAGCTTTGCATGTGTTTGGTGGTCTGAACATTGTAGATTATATCCTGTTCCAGCTATTTGGGCTGCTTTGAAAACTGCTATGCGTACTCGTTGGGTTCCACCATGTTATCAACGTGAATTACTTCAAAAATTGCAGCGCTTAAGACAAGGAAAAAATTATGTAGAAGAATATTATCAGGAATTACAAACTGGCATGATTAGATGCGGTATTGTTGAGGAGAATGAAGCTATGCTTGCACGTTTTATGGGTGGATTAAATAGAGAGATTCGGACCATTCTAGAGTATAAGGATTATAATAATATCACTCGTTTATTCCATCTTGCTTGTAAAGCTGAACGTGAAGTGCAGGATCGACATGCATTGGCGCGGACTAACTTTTCTACAGGTCGACCTTCATCATGGACACCGCGTGCATCCTCTACTTCCACACATTCTACTGCACCGACACCTCCATCATCTGTTCCCTCCAGCCGTGATACAAGGAAGCAGGCACAACCACAATTATCTGCCAAGAGCAACCCTATCGGGCCTGCATAGAGTTCGTCTTCTTCCATGGCATCAACAGGGCACACTAGTGATATTATTTGTCGTGGTTGTAAGGGAAGAGGACATTTTGCGAGAGAATGCAAATCTCAGCGTGTGATGATTGCTACTAAGGATGGTGGGTATGAGTCCGCTACTGACTATGATGAGGAGACTTTGGCTCTTATTACACGTGAAGAACACGGTGGAGACGATTCTGATCATGAGACGCAATACATGGCTCCTGAAGACGCTGACAGGTATGAATGTTTAGTTGCTCAACGTGTTTCGAGTGTGCAGGTCACACAAGCTGAGCAAAATCAGAGGCACAATTTGTTCCATACAAAGGGAGTTGTGAAGGAACGTTCTGTGCGCGTCATCATAGACGGAGGGAGCTGCAACAACTTGGCTAGCATGGAGATGGTGGAGAAGCTATCTCTCACCACAAGACCACATCCACATCCTTACTGCATCCAATGGTTCAACAACTGCGGCAAGGTTAAGGTAACACGTATTGTTCGTGTGCATTTTAGTATCTCTACATATTTATGTTGATTGTGATGTGGTACCTATGCAAGCATGTTCCTTATTACTTGGTCGACCATGGCAATTTGATTAAAATTCTGTACACCATGGTAGAAACAATCATTATACTCTGGTTCATAAGGATAAAAATATTACTTTGCTTCCTACGACTCCCGATTCCATTTTGAAAGATGATATTAATAGAGCTAATAAAGCAAAACAGGAGACAAATAAGAGTGAAAATCAGATTGTGGCAAAAGAATTTGAGCAACAAATGAAGCCTAATAGTAAACCATCTAGTGTTGTTTCTGAAATTAAATTGAAAAGTGCATGTTTACTTGCCACTAAATCTGATATTGATGAGCTAGATTGCAGCAAATCTGTTTGCTATGCTTTTGTGTGCAAGAGGCATTATTTTCATTTGAGGACGTGCCTTCCTCTTTGCCCCCTGCTGTCACTAACATTTTGCAGGAGTTCGCTGACGTCTTTCCATAAGACATGCCACCGGGATTACCACCTATTCGAGGGATTGAGCATCAAATTGACTTAATTCCCGGTGCATCGCTACCCAACCGTGCACCATACCGTACCAATCCAGAGGAGACGAAGGAGATTATGCGTCAAGTACAGGAGCTGCCCGACAAAGGTTATATACGCGAATCTCTTAGTCCTTGTGCTGTTCCTATTATACTAGTGCCTAAAAAGGATGGTACGTCACGTATGTGTGTTGATTGTAGAGGCATTAATAATATTACTGTTCATTATCGTCATCCTATTCCTAGGCTAGATGATATGCTTGATGAATTGAGTGGCTCTACAATATTGTCCAAAGTTGATTTGCGTAGTGGATACCATCAAATTCATATGAAATTGGGTGATGAATGGAAAGCAGCATTTAAAACTAAGTTTGGTTTATATGAGTGGTTAGTCATGCCTTTTGGGTTAACTAATGCACCTAGTACTTTCATGAGACTAATGAACAAAGTTTTACGTGCTTTCATTGGACGATTTGTGGTAGTCTATTTTTGATGATATACTGATTTATTGCAAATCTTTGGAAGAACATTTGGAACATTTACGTGATGTTTTTATTGCCCTATGTAATGCACGTTTGTTTGTACACCTTAGGAAGTGCACCTTTTGCACCGACCGAGTATCTTTTCTTGGCTATGTTGTTACTCCACGGGGAATTGAAGTTGATAAAGCCAACATTGAAGCTATTGAGAGTTGGCCGCAGCCCAAAACGGTCACACAAGTGTGGAGTTTCCTTGGCCTCGCTGGTTTCTATAGGCGTTTTGTGAGAGATTTCAGCGCCATTGCTGCACCTCTCAACGAGCTTACAAAGAAGGATGTGCCTTTTGTTTGGGGTACTGCACAGGAAGAAGCCCTCACGATATTGAAAGATAAGTTGACACATGCTCCTTTACTCCAACATCCTGATTTTAATAAGACTTTTGAGCTTGAATGTGATGCTAGTGGAATTGGATTAGGAGGTGTGTTATTACTAGATGGCAAACCTATTGCATACTTTTCTAAAAAATTGAGTGGGCCTAATCTGAACTATTCTACTTATGATAAAGAATTATATGCTCTTGTTCGGACTTTAGAGACATGGCCCAAAGAATTTGTTATACATTCTGATCATGAATCTTTGAAACATATTAAAAGTCAAGCTAAGCTGAATCGTAGACATGCTAAATGGGTGGAATTCATTGAGACTTTCCCTAATGTCATTAAACACAAGAAGGGTAAAGAAAATGTTATTGCTGATGCTTTGTCTCGTCGCTATACTATGCTTTCACAACTTGACTTCAAAATATTTGGTTTGGAGACCATCAAAGATCAATATGTGAATGATGCAGATTTTAAAGATGTAATGCAGAATTGTAAAGAAGGAAGAACATGGAACAAGTTCGTTATTAATGATGGCATTGTGTTCCGTGCTAACAAGCTATGCATTCCTGCTAGCTCTGTTCGTATTTTCTTGTTGCAGGAGGCGCATGGAGGAGGATTAATGGGACACTTTGGCGTGAAGAAGACGGAGGACGTACTTGCTACACATTTCTTTTGGCCAAAGATGAGACAGGATGTTGAGCGTTTTGTTGCTCGCTCCACTACATGTCAAAAAGCTAAGTCACGACTCAATCCTCATGGTTTATATATGCCTTTGCCTGTACAGTGTTCCTTGGGAGGATATATCTATGGACTTTGTTTTAGGTTTACCTCGAACAAAGAAGGGGAGGGATAGCATATTTGTTGTCGTGGATAGATTTTCGAATATGGCACACTTTATACCATGTCATAAAAGCGATGATGCTGTTAATGTTGCTGATCTGTTCTTTCAGGAAATTATTCGCTTGCATGGTGTGCCAAATACTATTGTTTCAGATCATGATACTAAATTCCTTAGCCACTTTTGGAGATGTTTATGGGCTAAGTTGGGGACTAAACTGCTTTTTAGTACTACTTGTCACCCCCAAACTGATGGACAAACTAAAGTAGTCAATAGAACATTGTCTACTATGCTTAGGGCTGTTTTGAAGAATAACAAGAAATGTGGGAAGAATGCTTGTCTCATATTGAATTTGCTTATATTCGTTCATTGCATTCCTACCTCGTGCACCTATTAATTTGTTGCCTCTTCCATCTTCGGAGAAGGTTAATTTTGATGCTAAAGAACGTGCTGAATTGATTTTCAAAATGCATGAGTTAACTAAGGACAACATTGAGCGTATTAATGCTAAATATAAACTTGCTGGAGATAAGGGTAGAAAACATGTTGTGTTTGCACTAGGAGATCTTGTTTGGTTACATTTGCGTAAGGATAGATTTCCTAATTTGCGCAAATCAAAGCTAATGCCACGTGCTGATGGTCCTTTTAAGGTGTTAGAGAAAATAAATGATAATGCATATAAACTTGAGCTACCTGCAGATTTTGGGGTTACTCCCACTTTTAACATTATAGATTTGAAGCCTTATTTGGGTGAGGAAGATGAGCTTCCATCGAGGACGACTTCATTTCAAGAAAGGGAGGATGATGAGGACATCAATACCATTGTTACACCCACAACCCCTACTGTTACATATACTGGACCAATTACTAGAGTTCGCGCACGCCAATTAAATTACCAGGTACTTTCGTTTCTTGGTAATGATTCTAATGTTCATGAGAATATGATGCTGCCTAAATTGGATACATTTGTTTTGCTTACAAATGAAGGGCCTAGCTTGGAGAAGGATGAACATTGGAGCAAGAACACGCATGGAGTTGATGGCATGCGCAAGGGGATCAAGAATGGAGTTACAAGTGATGATTTCATGACTTTGAAGCCACCATAAGGAGTGCATGAAGCCTAACGAAATATACATGATGCCACTTCATAAATTTCGTCTAGAGGCTATTCTAGATGCTGCGTCACCTTATTATTGGGCCAGGCCCATGTAATTTCGAAATACATAAGTATAGGCTATTTTTAGAGTCTATATGTGTGGGGAAACAAGAGATAGGGTTGATTTCGGACCCCTCCACGAAGGGGCACGAAATCTCCCCCCTCTTCCTCCATATGTACAGCCCTTAGGGCACCGTTTAGACTTTGGGATTTGTTTAGTTAAAAGTTAGCCATTGCAACTTCATGTACTTCGTTTGTGTCCAACGACCAGACCAAGACCGCTTACGGATCCCCACCTTTATCAGTACTTCATATATATTCGCAATATTCAGATTGATTTTTCATATTCTTGCTTGTTCTTCGATTGCTTGCAGGAATAGACCTTTGTGGTCAGGTTGATCGCCGCGAGCAGTTTGAGAACTTGTGGGTCCGACACGGGCTCCGAATGACAAAATTATTACCCTTTTAGTGAACATCTGTCCATTCTATGGCAGTCCTTGAAAGTACTTCATTTTCACGTGCGCTTTTTGCCTAACCGCCCCAAAATTTCTTGTCCCCTATAGTAGAGATATCGTTTCCACATATATATTGATCGATGCCAGGAATGCCCTTTTGTTCTTGGCTTTCACGCGCATGAGTTACAGCATGCCATCCGGCGAAAACAAGGAGAATAAGGCATATGGCCGCTGGATTTTCTTCAATTTATGGCCAAATGAGATTGCCCGGATCATAGAGCCTCTGCAGAAAGGTACGTTTGTCCCTACCGGGGGGCTAATGTCTATAAGGAACATAATCTCTCAAATTTCCTTCAAAAGGATGTACCAATGGGTTCACAAACTTGTCTGAAAAACAGCGACGAATGATGTTCTTTGATTTTCAGGGCCAAAAAGTCCTGCTTTAGGCTGAATTTGAGGGTACTCCGGGCCTCCTGGCGCAAGCAGGGAGTATTTTTTGGATTCGCACGCTCACCGCGAGAAGTTTGACTACTTATGGGTCCGACACGGACTCTGAATGACAAAATTATGACTGTTTTAGTGAACATCTGTCCATTCTATGGCAGTCCTTGAAAGTACTTCATTTTCTCGTGCGCTTTTTGCCTGACTGCCCCAAAATTTCTTGTCCTCTATAGTGGAGATATCGTTTCCACATATATATTGACCGATGCTAGGAATGCCCTTTTGTCTTTGGCTTTCATGCGCATGAGTTATAACATGCCATCCGGCGAAAACAAGGAGAATAAGGCATATAGCCGCTGGATTTTCTTCAATTTACGGCCAAATGAGATTGCCCGGATCATAGAGTATCTGCAAAAAGGTACGTTTGTCCCTACCAGGGGGGCTAATGTCTATAAGGAACATATCTCAAATTTCCTTCAAAAGGAAGTGCCAATGGGTTCAGAAACTTGTCTGAAAAACAGCGATGAATGATGCTCTTTGACTTTCAGGGCCAAAAAGTCCTGCTTAAGGCCGTATTTGAGGGTACTCCGGGCCTCCTGGCGCAAGCGGGGAGTATTTTCTGGATTCAGATGCTCGCCGCGAGCAGTTTGAGAACTTGTGGGTCCGACACGGGCTCCGAATGACAAAATTATTACCCTTTTAGTGAACATCTGTCCATTCTATGGCAGTCCTTGAAAGTACTTCATTTTCACGTGCGCTTTTTGCCTAACCGCCCCAAAATTTCTTGTCCTCTATAGTGGAGATTTTGTTTCCACATATATATTGATCGATGCCAGGAATGCCCTTTTGTTCTTGGCTTTCACGCGCATGAGTTGCAACATGCCATCCGGCGAAAACAAGGAGAATAAGGCATATAGCCGCTGGATTTTCTTCCATTTACGGCCAAATGAGATTGCCCGGATCATAGAGCATCTGCAGAAAGGTACGTTTGTCCCTATGAGGGGGGCTAACGTTTAGAAGCAACATAATCTCTCGGATTTACTTCAAAAGGAAGTGCCAATGGGTTTAGAAACTTGTCTGAAAAACAGCGACGAATGATGTTCTTTGACTTTCAGGGCCAAAAAGTCCTGCTTAAGGCCGTATTTGAGGGTACTCCAGGCCTCCTGGCGCAAGCGGGGAGTATTTTCTGGATTTAGACGCTCGCCGCGAGCAGTTTGAGAACTTGTGGGTCCAACACGGACTCCGAATGACAAAATTATGACCGTTTTAGTGAACATCTGTCCATTCTATGGCAGTCCTTGAAAGTACTTCATTTTCCCATGCGCTCTTTGCCTAACCGCCCCAAAATTTCTTGTCCTCTATAGTGGAGATATCATTTCCACAAATATATTGATCGATGCCAGGAATTCCCTGTTGTTCTTGGCTTTCACGCGCATGAGTTACAGCAATGCCATCCGGCGAAAACAAGGAGAATAAGGCATCTGGCCGCTGGATTTTTTTCAATTTACGGCCAAATGAGATTGCCTGGATCATAGATCATCTGCAGAAAGGTACGTTTGTCCCTACCAGGGGGCTAATGTCTATGAGGAACATAATATCTCAAATTTCCTTCAAAAGAAAGTGCCAATGGGTTCAGAAACTTGTATGAAAAACAGCGACGACTGATGTTCTTTTACTTTCAGGGCCAAAAAGTCCTGCTTAAGGCCGAATTTGAGGGTACTCCGGGCCTCCTGGCGCAAGCAGGGAGTATTTTCTGGATTCGGACGCTCGCCGCGAGCAGTTTGAGAACTTGTGGGTCCGACACGGACTCCGAATGACAAAATTATGACCGTTTTAGTGAACATCTGTCCATTCTATGGCATTCCTTGAAAGTACTTCATTTTCCCGTGCGCTCTTTGCCTAACCGCCCCAAAATTTCTTGTCCTCTATAGTGGAGATATCGTTTCACAAATATATTGATCGATGCCAGGAATGCCCTTTTGTTCTTGGCTTTCACGCGCATGAGTTACAGCAATGCCATCCGGCGAAAACAAGGAGAATAAGGCGTATGCCCGCTGGATTTTCTTCAATTTACGGCCAAATGAGATTGCCCGGATCATAGAGCATCTGCAGAAAGGTACGTTTGTCCCTACCAGGGGGGCTAATGTCTATAAGGAACATAATATCTCAAATTTCCTTCAAAAGGAAGTGCCAATGGGTTCAGAAACTTGTCAGGAAAATAGCGATGAATGATGTTCTTTTACTTTCAGGGCCAAAAAGTCCTGCTTAAGGCCGTATTTGAGGGTACTCCGGGCCTCCTGGCGCAAGTGGGGAGTATTTTCTGGATTTAGACGCTCGCTGCGAGCAGTTTGAGAACTTGTGGGTCCGACACGGGCTCCGAATGACAAAATTATTACCCTTTTAGTGAACATCTGTCCATTGTATGGCAGTCCTTGAAAGTACTTCATTTTCACGTGCGCTTTTTGCCTAACCGCCCCAAAATTTCCTGTCCTCTATAGTGGAGATATCGTTTCAACATATATATTGATCGATTCCAGGAATGCCCTTTTGTTCTTGGCTTTCACGCGCATGAGTTACAACATGCCATCCGGCAAAAACAAGGAGAATAAGACATATGGCCGCTGGATTTTCTTCCATTTACGACCAAATGAGATTTCCCGGATCATAGAGCATCTGCAGAAAGGTATGTTTGTCCCTACGATGGGGGCTAATGTCTATAAGCAACATAATCTCTCGGATTTCCTTCAAAAGGAAGTGCCAATGGGTTCAGAAACTTGTCGGAAAAACAGCGACGAATGATGTTCTTTGACTTTTAGGGCCAAAAGGTCCTGCTTAAGGCCGTATTTGAGGGTACTCCGGGCCTCCTGGCGCAAGCGGGGAGTATTTTCTGGATTTGGACGCTCGCCGCGAGCAGTTTGAGAACTGGTGGGTCCGACACGGACTCCGAATGACAAAATTATGACCGTTTTAGTGAACATCTGTCCATTCTATGGAAATCCTTGAAAGTACTTCATTTTCCCGTGCGCTCTTTGCCTAACCGCCCCAATATTTCTTGTCCTCTATAGTGGAGATATCATTTCCACAAATATATTGATCGATGCCAGGAATGCCCTGTTGTTCTTGGCTTTCACGCGCATGAGTTACAACAATGCCATCTGGCGAAAACAAGGAGAATAAGGCATCTAGCCGCTAGATTTTTTTCAATTTACGGCCAAATGAGATTGCCCGGATCATAGATCATCTGCAGAAAGGTACGTTTGTCCCTACAAGGGGGGCTAATGTCTATGAGGAACATAATATCTCAAATTTCCTTCAAAAGGAAGTGCCAATGGGTTCAGAAACTTTTCTGAAAAACAGCGATGAATGATGTTCTTTGACTTTCAGGGCCAAAAATTCCTGCTTAAGGCCGTATTTTTGAGGGTACTCCGGGCCTCCTGGCACAAGCGGGGAGTATTTTCTGGATTCAGATGCTCGCCGCGAGCAGTTTGTGAACTTGTTGGTCCGACACGGGCTCCGAATGACAAAATTATTACCTTTTAGTGAACATCTGTCCATTCTATGGCAGTCCTTGAAAGTACTTCATTTTCACGTGCGCTTTTTGCCTAACCGCCGCAAAATTTCATGTCCTCTATAGTGGAGATTTCGTTTCCACATATATATTGATCGATGCCAGGAATGCCCTTTTGTTCTTGGCTTTCACGCGCATGAGTTACAACATACCATCCGGCGAAAACAAGGAGAATAAGGCATATAGCCGCTGGATTTTCTTCCATTTACGGCCAAATGAGATTGCCCGGATCATAGAGCATCTGCCGAAAGGTATGTTTGTCCCTATGAGGGGGGCTAATGTCTAGAAGCAACATAATCTCTCATATTTCCTTCAAAAGGAAGTGCCAATGGGTTCAGAAACTTGTCTGAAAAACAGTGACAAATGATGTTCTTTGACTTTCAGGGCCAAAAAGTCCTGCTTAAGGCCGTATTTGAGGGTACTCCGGGCCTCCTGGCGCAAGCGGGGAGTATTTTTTTGGATCCGTGGTCTCGCCGCGAGCAGTTTGAGTACTTATGGGTCTGACACGGACTCCTGATGACAAAATTATTACCGTCTTAGTGAGCATCTGTCCATTCTATGGCAATCCTTTGAAGTACTTCATTTTCTCGTGCGATTTTTGCCTGACTGCCCCAAAATTTCTTGTCCTCTATAGTGGAGATATCGTTTCCACATATATATTGACCGATGCCAGGAATGCCCTTTAGTTCTTGGCTTTCACGTGCATGAGTTACAGCATGCCATCCGGCGAAAACAAGGAGAATAAGGCATATAGTCGCTGGATTTTCTTCAATTTACGGCCAAATGAGATTGCCCGGATAATAGAGCATCTACAGAAAGGTATGTTTGTCCCTACGTGGGGGGCTAATGTCTATAAGCAACATAATCTCTTGGATTTCCTTCAAAAGGAAGTATCAATGGGTTCAGAAACTTGTTTGAAAAACAATGAGGAATGATGTTCTTTGACTCAGGGCCAAAAAGTCCTGCTTAAGGCCATATTTGAGGGTACTCCGGGTCTCCTGGCTCAAGCGGGGAGTATTTTCTAGATTCGGACGCTCGCCGCGAGCAGTTTGAGAACTTGTGGGTCCGACACGAACTCCGAATGAAAAAATTATGACCGTTTTAGTGAACATCTGTCCATTCTATGGTAGTCCTTGAAAGTACTTCATTTTCCCATGCCATCCGGCGAAAACAAGGAGAATAAGGCATATGCCCGCTGGATTTTCTTCAATTTACGACCAAATGAGATTGCCCGGATCATAGAGTATCTGCAGAAAGGTACGTTTGTCCCTACCAGGGGGGATAATGTCTATAAGCAACATAATCTCGCGAATTTCCTTCAAAAGGAAGTGCCAATGGGTTCAGAAACTTGTCTGAAAAACAGCGACGGATGATGTTCTTTGACTTTTAGGGCCAACAAGTCCTGCTTAAGGCTGAATTTGAGGGTACTCCGGGCCTCCTGGCTCAAGCGCGTAGTATTTTTTTGGATCCCCGCACGCGCCGCGGGCAGTTTGACTACTTATGGGTCTGACACGGACTCCTAATGACAAAATTATGACCGTATTAGTGAGCATCTGTCCATTCTATGGCAATCCTTGAAAGTACTTCATTTTCTCGTGCGATTTTTGCCTGACTGCCCCAAAATTTCTTGTCCTCTATAGTGGAGATATCGTTTGCACATATATATTGATCGATGCCAGGAATACCCTTTAGTTCTTGGCCGCAAAAGGAAGTGCCAATGGGTTCAGAAACTTGTCTGAAAAACAGCGACGAATGATGTTCTTTGACTTTCAGGGCCAAAAATTCCTGCTTAAGGCTTGATGAGGACATGACTACCTTGGATATGACCAAAAATATTGCATATATGCATATTTGTCAGGTGATTTCTAGTGCAAACTATTCAATAATCTATTTATGTTATCCAGAACAAAAATACTTCACACACTTTTGTGTTTTGTCTAATTGCAGGTGTATGGGACATTTGTACAATCCACATATGAAGATAAGGAAGAAAGAGATGTTTATTTGCTGTCCAAAAAGTTCTCTCACGTCACTTTTGGCCCAAGAGAAGATAGAGTCCAAGTCTCTCACGTTCTGGATTCAGATTCGGAGTGCACAGACATACCTGACTCAAAACGCACACAAGTTTTTCATACGGACTCCGAATTGGGTGATTCTTCTTTTGTTGGAAACTAGATTTCGTGCACTTTCCAACCCAATTGGAATCACCTTCAAATTCGTCCGGAGCGTTGAGTTGTGGACGAAACAATCTGATGCTGCAGCAGAATCCGAGTCAAACTACAAGTCCAAAGGTGTTACATCACCTCCACTTGGGTCCATTGGCCTTGTACGACCTAGATTTAGTTTTAGGCTGCCTTGGGACGTCCTCCCACCTCCTTGGCCGCCACCCCTTGCTCCTATATAAGTAGATCCATCTAGTAGCTTTTCCTTGGGATTTGTTTAGTTAAAAGTTAGCCATTGCAACTTCGTGTACTTCGTTTGTGTCCAACGACCAGACCAAGACCGCTTACGGATCCCCACCATTATCAATACCTCCTATATATTTGCGATATTCAGATTGCTTTATCATATTCTTGCTCGTTCTTCGGTTGCCTGCAGGAATAGACCTTCGTGGTCAGGCTGACCGTGCTTCCGGCATCATCAGTAACCTCAGGAGATTGGTTTAGCGATTGCTAAGGCGCAACGTCGTGCACGTTTGTAGTCGGATCGTCAAAGTCGTCTCCACCAAATCGATAGTTATCATCTCATCGAAAGATCGGGACACCCTCGCCTCTATCAAGTGGTATCAGTTTTCAGGTTGCTCGGTGAGAATTTCCAGTTTTCCTAGATTAGATTCATTTTCTTACCTATTGTCCGAGAAAAAGCCACAAAAAAGAGTTAGATCTATTCATCCTTGGTCGAAGCCAATCTGAGCCTTTGCAATTTTCTTTTCATTGCTTGCATAGTTGAATTATCGGTTGCATCATCGTGTCGAGTTGCTGGTCTTAGTGTCTAGTTCTATTAGAGTTTCGAGTTCTGTTCACATTAGTCACGCCACCGCTGCATCATTATCTCTTCCGCTGTCCACCACCCATCCATCAATTTCCACCACGTGCTACCCACCATTCATTGTCATAATAATAGTTGAGATCTAGTTTGTTTTGGAAAGAGGGAGAAAAAAAAGAGAGAAAAAAAACGAGAGAAAAAAAAGTCAGAGAAAAAAAAAGAAAGGAAAAGAAAAAAAATTAGAAAAAAAAGAGAGGAGAAAAAAAACAAAATTCGGATCTATCTAGACTCAATCTCGTAGTTGAATTCGGATTGGAATCTTTTTTGTGCACTGTTCAGTAAAACAGGCATAACTTCCTCATATGAAGTCTGTTTTGGCTCCGCGAGTACTCAAATGAAAGCTAGCGACGAGCCGCATCTAAATAGTTGCAGAAGCTAGTTCAGTATTTGGCACCTCAACATCAGCTTCTAAATAGGTCTACTGCTATTGTGATCTTCACTTATATCTTGCTGTCCAGAGCTACTTCATATCCTTTATTGATGCTAGTTGTGCTACGACGTGACCTCATCAGTGTTCTAGGCTCGCGTCTCTAGTTTGGTCTAGCCTAGGACCATCACAGTATCGTCGTTGAGCGTTTATTCAACATTGCATCTCTGAATTGATTATTGCTAATCTTTTGCTACCATATATAGCCAACCCAGCTCCACATATTTCTACACCGTGTATACGTACGTTCCCCTGGCAATCGTTTTACACAATCTTCGGAGTTATTTGACACCGCTGGTTGCCTGTCACCACCTGCCGCATGGTAAGAACTTGTAAGATATTGATATTTGCTTTACTGTGAGCACTTTACAACCACATCCTAGTAGTTCATAGGAACATTATTTTCGAATTTTGGTTCTTGTTTCTACTAATCATGACAGGTTCCAGAGATAGAAGTTCTTGGATGACGGACACATCTTCACCATCACGAGAGTTGGGACAACACACACAAGCATATGGTCAGGTTATCTCTTTACCATCATTTGAGGGTAGATTTAATCCTGCTATTTATCTAGCTTGGGAGCTTGAAGTAGAACAAGTTTTTAGTCACCATGATTTTTCTGAACCTGAGAGAGTACGAGCTACCATTAGAGCATTTACTGGTTTTGCTTCTGTTTGGTGGAGTGTACATTGTAAGAAAAACATTGATAACCAACCCACAACTTGGAAAGTTTTGAAAGATGTAATGAGACAACAATTTTTTCCTCCTTACTATCGTCGTGAATTGCGTCGCAAATTGGAGCAATTAAAACAAGGCAGTAACACTGTTCATGCTTACTACCAAGAGTTCAAATCTTATATGCATCATTGTGACATAGAAGAATCTAAGGATGATACAATGAATAGATTTTTTGGTGGTTTGAACCATGATATTCAGGCAAGATTTCAGTATATTCCTCGTTGCATTACTGGTATGTATGTCCGTGCTTGTACCTTTGAGAGACAAATACAGGAGGATGCATTGGGTGACTACAACAACTACTATTCCAGTTCATGCTCACCACCGCCGGTTGGTTACTCCACTATTGCACCTACTAGAGCAGCCCCACCTCGGATTGTGAGCGCGATATCATCCCAAGAGTATGGTACATTGTCAACGTCCGTACCTACATCAGCTACATCTCTGCGAGGTAACAGTAAAGGTCTTGATGATATAACTTCACATGAGAATGAAGCATGCCTAGTTAACTTGAATGCATCATGTGTTGAGTTACCTGTTGATTTGAGCACACCACCTATTTTAGAGACTCTTGTTACTGTCATGAATGCGTCATGTGATCAAACAACTGAAATATCAACAATTTTGAGTGCACCCATTGAATTAACTGTTGATGCAAAAGAACCAATGTTTAATCATTTTGATATGACCTCTAAACTTGATGATGATTCTGTGTCCAATGACTTATGGCATGTTTGCTTATTTAAGCATGTTGTAGCATGTAAATTTGATGCAAGTAAGGTTTATTCATCGAAGTTAGGATGGTTTAATGATGAACATTGCCAATCTTTTGAAGTGAATAAGAGCTTCACTTATATGTGCAAACTGAGTTGCAATATTTTCATGCCTTCTACTTCTTGTGCTAATTTTTTGGCTTTAGATTTTATGAACTATGCAAGTTGCTCATCTATTCATGTGTCATATATGCAAAAATCAAGGGAAGTAAAAATGGATGACATATACATATACAACATGTACACCTTGTCTCTTTTGTTAGCCACATTTCAGATTAAGCAACGCCGAGAACGGCTTTATTTTCAAGAAGGGGAGGATGATGAGGACATGACTACCTTGGATATGACCAAAAATATTGCATATATGCATATTTGTCAGGTGATTTCTAGTGCAAACTATTCAATAATCTATTTATGTTATCCAGAACAAAAATACTTCACACACTTTTGTGTTTTGTCTAATTGCAGGTGTATGGGACATTTGTACAATCCACATATGAAGATAAGGAAGAAAGAGATGTTTATTTGCTGTCCAAAAAGTTCTCTCACGTCACTTTTGGCCCAAGAGAAGATAGAGTCCAAGTCTCTCACGTTCTGGATTCAAATTCGGAGTGCACAGACATACCTGACTCAAAACGCACACAAGTTTTTCATACGGACTCCGAATTGGGTGATTCTTTTTTTGTTGGAAACTAGATTTCGTGCACTTTCCAACCCAATTGGAATCACCTTCAAATTCGTCCGGAGCGTTGAGTTGTGGACGAAACAATCTGATGCTGCAGCAGAATCCGAGTCAAACTACAAGTCCAAAGGTGTTACATCACCTCCACTTGGGCCCATTGGCCTTGTACGACCTAGATTTAGTTTTAGGCTGCCTTGGGACGTCCTCCCATCTCCTTGGCTGCCACCCCTTGCTCCTATATAAGTAGATCCATCTAGTAGCTTTTCCTTGGGATTTGTTTAGTTAAAAGTTAGCCATTGCAACTTCGTGTACTTCGTTTGTGTCCAATGACCAGACCAAGACCGCCTACGGATCCCCACCATTATCAATACCTCATATATATTCGCGATATTCAGATTGCTTTATCATATTCTTGCTCGTTCTTCGGTTGCTTGCAGGAATAGACCTTCGTGGTCAGGCTGACCGTGCTTCCGGCATCATCAGTAACCTCAGGAGATTGGTTTAGCGATTGCTAAGGCGCAACGTCGTGCACGTTTGTAGTCGGATCGTCAAAGTCGTCTCCACCAAATCGATAGTTATCATCTCATCGAAAGATCGGGACACCCTCGCCTCTATCAAGGCTGAATTTGACGGTACTCCGGGCCTCATGGCACAAGCGGGGAGTATTTTCTAGATTCGGACGCTCGCCGCGAGCAGTTTGAGAACTTGTGGGTCTGACACGGACTCCGAATGAAAAAATTATGACCGTTTTAGTGACCATCTGTCCATTCTATGGCAGTTCTTGAAAGTACTTCATTTTCCCGTGCGCTCTTTGCCTAACCGCCCCAAAATTTATTGTCCTCTATAGTGGAGATATCGTTTCCACATATATATTGAGCGATGCCAGGAATGCCCTTTTGTTCTTGGCTTTCACGCGCATGAGTTACAGCATGCCATCCCGCAAAAACAAGGAGAATAAGTCATATAACCGCTGGATTTTCTTCAATTTACGGCCAAATGAGATTGCCCGGATCATAGAACATCTGCAGAAAGGTACGTTTGTCCCTACCAGGGGGGATAATGTCTATAAGCAACATAATCTCGCGAATTTCCTTCAAAAGGAAGTGCCAATGGGTTCAGAAACTTGTCTGAAAAACAGCGACGAATGATGTTCTTTGACTTTCAGGGCCAAAAAGTCCTGCTTAAGGCTGAATTTGAGGGTACTCCGGGCCTCCCTGTGCTCGCCGCGAGCAGTATGACTACTTATGGGTCCGACACGGACTCCTAATGACAAAATTATGACCGTCTTAGTGAGCATCTAAACATTCTATGCCAATCCTTGAAAGTACTTCATTTTCTCGTGCGATTTTTGCGTGACTGCCCCAAAATTTCTTGTCCTCTATAGTGGAGATATCGTTTCCACATATATATTGACCAATGCCAGGAATGCCCTTTAGTTTTTGGCTTTCACGTGCATGAGTTACAGCATGCCATCCGGCGAAAACAAGGAGAATAAGGCATATAGTCGCTGGATTTTCTTCAATTTACGGCCAAATGAGATTGCCCGGATCATAGAGCATCTACAGAAATGTACGTTTATCCCTACGGGGGGGGGCTAATGTCTATAAGCAACATAATCTAGCGAATTTCCTTCAAAAGGAAGTGCCAATGGGTTCAGAAACTTGTCGGAAAAACAATGACGAATGAAGTTCCTTGACTTTCAGGGCCAAAAAGTCCTGCTTAAGGCCGTATTTGAGGGTACTCCGGGTCTCCTGGCGCAAGCGAGGAGTATTTTCTGGATTCGGATGCTCGCCGCGAGCAGTTTGAGAACTTGTGGGTCCGACACGGACTCAGAATGACAAAATTATTACCGTTTTAGTGAACATCTGTCCATTCTATGGCAGTCCTTGAAAGTACTTCATTTTCCCATGCGCTCTTTGCCTAACCGCCCCAAAATTTCTTGTCCTCTATTATGGAGATATCGTTTCCACATATATATTGATCGATGCCAGGAATGCCCTTTTGTTCTTGGCTTTCACGCGCTTGAGTTACAGCATGCCATCCGGCGAAAACAAGGAGAATAAGGCATATAGCCGCTGGATTATCTTCAATTTACGGCCAAATGAGATTGTCCGGATCATAGAGCATCTCCAGAAAGGTATGTTTGTCCCTACGAGGGGGGCTAATGTCTATAAGCAACATAATCTCTCAGATTTCCTTCAATAGGAAGTGCCAATGGGTTCAGAAACTTGTCTGAAAACAGCAACGAGTGATGTTCTTTTACTTACAGGGCCAAAAAGTCGTGCTTAAGGCCGTATTTGAGGGTACTCCGGGCCTCCTGGCGCAAGCGGGGAGAATTATCTGTATTCGGACACTCGCCGCGAGCAGTTTGAGAACTTGTGGGTCCGACACGGACTCCGGATGACAAAATTATGACCGTTTTAGTGAACATCTGTCCATTCTATGGCAGTCCTTGAAAGTACTTCATTTTCCCGTGCGCTCTTTGCCTAACCGCCCCAAAATTTCTTGTCCTCTATAGTGGAGATATCGTTTCCACATATGATAGAGGCAAAGGTGTCCCGTCTTTCGATGAGATGATGGATATCGCTTTGGTGGAAGTCGACTTTGACGATTTGACTACGAACGTGCGAGGACGTCGCGCCTTAGCAATCGCTAAACCAACTCCGAGAGGTTATTGACCACGCCGGAGCACGATCAACCTGACCACGAGGGTCTGTTTCCTGCGAGCAAATGAAGAACAAGCAAGAAACTGAGATTGCAATCTGGATATTATGAATATAAGATGAAAGCTTTATTGATCAAGGTGGGGTTCTGTGACGTCTTTGTCTGGTCGTTGAACACAAACGAAGTACGAGAAGTTGCAGCTATGGAGAACTTTAATCTAAACAAAACCCAACGTCTAAACGGTGCCCTAAGGGTTGTATATATGGAGGAAGAGGGGGGAATTTCGTGGCCCTTGGTGGAGGGGTCCGAAATCAACCCTATCTCTTGTTCCCCCACACATACTGACTCTAAAAATAGCCTATACTTATGTATTTTGAAATTACATGGGCCTGGCCCAATAATAAGGTGACGCAGCACCTAGAATAGCCTCGGGACGAAATTTATGAAGTGGCATCTTGTATCTTTCGTCCAAGGCTTCAAGCACCCATTATGGTGGCTTCAAAGTCCTGAAATCATCACTTGTAACTCCGTTATTGTTCCCCTTGCGCATGCCATCATCTCCATGCTTGTTCGTGCTCCAATGTCCATCCTTCTCCAAGCTAGGCCCTTCATTTGTAAGCAAAACAAATGTATCCAATTTAGGCAGCATCATATTCTCATGAACATTAGAATCATTACCAAGAAACGAAAGTACCTGATAATTTAATTGGCGGGCGCGTGCTTTAGTAATTGGTCCAGTATATGTAGCAGTTGGGGCTGTGGGTGTAACAATGGTATTGATGTCCTCATCATCCTCCCCTTCTTGAAATGAAGTCGTCCTTGACGGAAGCTCATCTTCCTCACCCAAATAAGGCTTCAAATCTGCAATCTTAAAAGTGGGACTAACCCCAAAATCTGTAGGCAGCTCAAGTTTATATGCATTATCATTTATTTTCTCTAACACCTTAAAAGATCCGCCAGCACGTGGCATTAGCTTTGATTTGCGCAAATCAGGAAATCTATCCTTACGCAAATGTAACCAAACAAGATCTCCAGGTGCAAACACAACATGTTTTCTACCCTTATCTCCAGCAAGTTTATATTTAGCATTCATACGCTCAATGTTTTCCTTAGTTAACTCATGCATTTTTAAAATCAATTCAGCATGTTGTTTACCATCAAAATTAACCTTCTCCGAAGATGGAAGAGGCAACAAATCAATAGGTGCACGAGGTAGGAAACCATACACAATTTCAAAAGGCCACATCTTAGTAGTAGAATGCAATGAACGATTATAAGCAAATTCAATATGAGGCAAGCATTCTTCCCACATTTTCTTATTATTCTTCAAAACAACCCTAAGCATAGTAGACAATGTTCTATTGATTACTTTAGTTTGTCCATCAGTTTGGGGGTGACAAGTAGTACTAAAAAGCAGTTTAGTCCCCAACTTAGCCCATAAACATCTCCAAAAGTGGCTAAGAAATTTAGTATCACGATCTGAAACAATAGTATTTGGCACACCATGCAAGCGAATAATTTCACGAAAGAACAAATCAGCAACATTAACAGCATCATCGCTTTTATGACATGGTATAAAGTGAGCCATTTTTGAGAATCTATCCACGACAACAAATATGCTATCCCTCCCCTTCTTTGTTCGAGGTAAACCTAAAACAAAGTCCAGAGATATATCCTCCCAAGGAACACTAGGTATAGGCAAAGGCATATATAAACCATGAGGATTGAGTCGTGACTTAGCTTTTTGACATGTAGTGCAGCGAGCAACAAAGCGCTCAACATCCCGTCTCATCTTTGGCCAAAAGAAATGTGTAGCAAGTACGTCATCCGTCTTCTTCACGCCAAAGTGTCCCATTAGTCCTCCTTCATGCGCCTCCTGCAACAACAAAAGACGAACGGAGCTAGCTGGAATGCATAGCTTGTTAGCACGGAACACAAATCCATCATTAATGACAAACTTGTTCCAAGTTGTTCCTTCTTTACAATTCTGCAATACATCTTTAAAATTAGCATCATGCACATACTGATCTTTGATGGTCTCCAAACCAAATATTTTGAAGTCAAGTTGTGAAAGCATAGTATAGCGACGAGACAATGCATCAACAACAACATTTTCTTTACCCTTCTTGTGTTTAATGACATAAGGGAAAGTCTCAATGAATTCAACCCATTTAGCATGTCTACGATTTAGTTTAGCTTGACTTTTAATATGTTTCAAAGATTCATGATCAGAATGTATAACAAATTCTTTGGGCCATAAATAATGTTGCCATGTTTCTAAAGTCCGAACAAGAGCATATAATTCTTTATCATAAGTAGAATAATTCAGACTAGGCCCACTCAATTTTTCAGAAAAGTATGCAACAGGTTTGCCATCTTGTAATAACACACCTCCTAATCCAATTCCACTAGCATCACATTCAAGCTCAAAAGTCTTATTAAAATCAGGAAGATGGAGTAAAGGAGCATGTGTCAACTTATCTTTCAACACCGTGAAGGCTTCTTCCTGTGCGGTACCCCAAACAAAAGGCACATCCTTCTTTGTAAGCTCATTGAGAGGTGCAGCAATGGTGCTGAAATCTCTCACAAAACGCCCATAGAATCCAGCAAGGCCAAGAAAACTCCTCACCTGTGTGACCGTTTTGGGCTGCGGCCAACTCTCAATAGCTTCAATCTTGGCTTTATCAACTTCAATTCCCTATGGAGTAACAACATAGCCAAGAAAAGACACTCGGTCGGTGCAAAAGGTGCACTTCCCAAGGTTACGAACAAACATGCATCACGTAGAGCAATAAAAACAGCACGTAAATGTTCCAAATGTTCCTCCAAAGATCTGCTATAAATCAATATGTCATCAAATTAAACTACCACAAATTGTCCAATGAAAGCACGTAAAACTTCGTTTATTAATCTCATGAAAGTACTAGGTGCATTAGTTAACCCAAAAGGCATGACTAACCACTCATATAATCCAAACTTAGTTTTAAATGCTGTTTTCCATTCATCCCCCAATTTCATACGAATTTGATGGTATCCACTACGCAAATCAACTTTGCAGAATATTGTAGAGCCACTCAATTCATCAAGCATATCATCTAGCCTAGGAATAGGATGACGATAACGAATAGTAATATTATTAATGCCTCTACAATCAACACACATACGCGATGTACCATCCTTTTTCGGCACTAGAATAATAGGAACAGCACAAGGACTAAGGGATTCACGTATATAACCTTTGTCGAGAAGCTCTTGTACTTGACGCATAATCTCCTTCGTCTCCTCTGGATTGGTACCGCATGGCGCACGGTTTGGCAGTGAAGCACCAGGAATTAAGTTAATCTGATGCTCAATCCCTCGAATAGGCGCTAATCCCGGTGGCACGTCTTGTGGAAAGTCGTCAGCGAACTCCTGCAAAATGTTAGTGACAGCAGGAGGCAAAGAGGAAGGCACGTCCTCGAATGAAAATAATGCCTCTTTGCACACAAAAGCATAGCAAACAGATTTGCTAAAATCTAGCTCATCAATATCAGATTTAGTGGCAAGTAAACATGCAGTTTTCAATTTAATTTCAGAAGCAACACTAGATGGTTTACTATTAGGCTTCATTTGTTGCTCAAATTCTTTTGCCACAATCTGATTTTCACTCTTATTTTTCTCCTGTTTTTCTTTATTAGCTCTATTAATATCATCTTTCAAAATGGACTCAGGAGTCATAGGAAGCAAAGTAATATTTTTATCCTTATGAACAAGAGTATACTGATTGTTTCTACCATGGTGTACAGAATTTTTATCAAATTTCCATGGTCGACCAAGTAATAAGGAACATGCTTGCATAGGTACCACATCACAATCAACATAATCAGCATATGTAGAGATACTAAAATGCACACGAACAGTACGTGTTACCTTAACCTTGCCGCTGTTGTTGAACCATTGGATGTAGTAAGGATGTGGATGTGGTCTTGTGGTGAGAGATAGCTTCTCCACCATCTCCATGCTAGCCAAGTTGTTGCAGCTCCCTCCATCTATGATGACGCGCACAGAACGTTCCTTCACAACTCCCTTTATATGGAATAAATTGTGCCTCTGATTCTGCTCAGCTTGTGTGACCTGCACACTCAAAACACGTTGAGCAACTAAACATTCATACCTATCACCGTCTTCAGGAGCCATGTATTGCGTGTCATGATCAGAATCATCTCCACCATGTTCTTCACGTGTAATAAGAGCCAAAGTCTCCTCATCATAGTCACTAGCGGACTCATACCCACCATCCTCAGTAGCAATCATCACACGCTGAGATTTGCATTCTCTCGCATAATGACCTCTTCCCTTACAACGACGACAAATAATATCACTTGTGTGCCCTGTTGATGCCATGGAAGAAGAAGAGCTCTGTGTAGGCCCGGCAGGTGCGCTCTTGGCAGATAGTGGTGGTTGTGCCTGCTTTCTTGTATCACGGCTGGAGGTAGCAGCTGATGGAGGTGCTGGTGTAGTGGAAGTAGAGGATGCACGCGGTGTCCATGATGAAAGTCGACCTGCAGAAAAGTTAGTTCGCGACAATGCTTGTCGATCTTGCACTTCACGTTCAGCTTTACAAGCAAGATGGAATAAACGAGTGATATTAGTATACTCCTTATACTCTAGAATGGTCTGAATCTCTCTATCTAATCCACCTATAAAACGTGCAAGCATAGCTTCATTCTCCTCAACAATACCACATCTAATCATGCCAGTTTGTAATTCCTGATAATATTCTTCTACATAATTTTTTCCTTGTCTTAAACACTGCAATTTTTGAAGCAATTCACGTTGGTAATATGGTGGAACCCAACGAGTACGCATAGCAGTTTTCAAAGCAGGCCAAGTAGTTGGAATAGGATATAATCTACAATGTTCAGACCACCATACACATGCAAAACTAGTGAAAGCACAAACAGCAGCAGCAACCCGTCTCTCCTCGGGATATTGTAAACATGTAAAACGTTGTTCAGTTTCTAACTCCCAAGTAAGATATATATCAGGAACATATCTACCCTCAAATGGTGGAATATTCAATTTCAGTTTCGGAATATGGTCATTATCTCGTACCTGAGGTGGTGGTGCATGCCTGCCGTTGCGAATATATACCTGAGGTCGACCTACTGGTGATGGTGCTGGTGGCTGCACGTAGTTCTGATTTTGATCAACCTCATCCTCATAATAGTCCTCCACCTCTGCAGTAACAGCAGGAGCTACAGAAGCACCAACAACAGTAGCAGCGGCACCAGAGTTTTGTCCTGGCTTAATAGGAACACGCTGTGCTCGTCCATACTGATTCGGAAGGGGGCGTAGTTGTGTTGCAGAGGTGCGATAGGTGTAGCCGGCGGTGGTTGTGGAAAACGCGCGAGCAATTCATTAAACTTGCTATCAAACTTTGTTTCAAACGTCTTCTCAATGCCATCTATCTTCTCCGTGGCCTCGTCAAATCTGTTTAGCACATCTTGCACCTGTCCACTCATCATTTGCTGAAATTTTGTTGGAAATATGCCCTAGATGCAATAATAAAAGTGTTATTGTTATATTTCTTTGTTCATGATAATAGTCTTTTATTCAGGCTATAACTGTATTATCCGGAAATCGTAATAAACGTGTGAATACATAGACCATAACATGTCCCTAGTGATCCTCTAGTTGACTAGCTCGTTGATCAACTGATAGTCATGGTTTCCTGGCTATGGACATTGGATGTCGTTGATAACGGGATCACATCATTAGGAGAATGATGTGATGGACAAGACCCAATCCTAAGCATAGCACAAGATCGTGTAGTTCGTTTGCTAGAGCTTTTTCCATGTCAAGTATCTCTTCCTTAGCCATGAGATCGTGTAACTCCCGGATACCGTAAGAGTGCTTTGGGTGTACCAAACGTCACAACGTAACTGGGTGATTATAAAGGTGCACTACATGTATCTCCGAAAGTGTCTGTTGGGTTGACACGGATCGAGATTGGGATTTGTCACTCCGTATGACGGAGAGGTATCTCTGGGCCCACTCGGTAATGCATCATCATAATGAGCTCAAAGTGACCAAGTGGTTGGTGACGGGATCATGCATTACGGTACGAGTAAAGTGACTTGCCGGTAACGAGACTGAACAAGGTATTGGGATACCGACGATCGAGTCTCGGGCAAGTAACGTACCGATTGACAAAGGGAATTGTATACGGGGTTTGATCGAATCCTCGACATCGTGGTTCATCCGATGACATCATCGAGGAGCATGTGGGAGCCAACATGGGTATCCAGATCCCGCTGTTGGTTATTGACCGGAGAGCAGTCTCGGTCATGTCTGCATGTCTCCCGAACCCGTAGGGTCTACACACTTAAGGTTCGGTGACGCTAGGGTTATTAGGAAGACTTGTATGTGATTACCGAAAGTTGTTCGGAGTCCCGGATGAGACCCCGGACGTCACGAGGAGTTCCGGAACAGTCTGGAGGTGAAGTTTTATATATGGGAAGTTGTCTTACGGACACCGGAAGAATTCGGGGTCATATCGGTATTGTACCGGGGCCACCGGAGGGGTTCCGGGGGTCCACCGGGAGGGGCCACCCCTCTCGGAGGGCCACATGGGCCGCAAGGGGCGGGGAGCCAGCCCCTCGAGGGCTGGGCGCGCCCCCCACCTTGGGCCCATGCGCCTAGGGTTGGGGGGGAAACCCTAAAGGGGGCGCCCCCCTTGCTTGGGGGGCAAGTCCCCCCTCCCTGGCCGCCGTCCCCCCTCTAGATCCCATCTAGAGGGGTCGGCCCCCTTGCCCCTTCCCCTATAAATAGAGGGGTGAGGGGAGGGCTGCTGTACACAACTCAAGGCGCAGCCCCTCCCCTCCCCAACACCTCTCCTCCTCCGTACGTGCTTGGCGAAGCCCTGTCGGAGTACTGCTGCACCAACAACACCACGCCGTCGTGCTGCCGTTGGAGCTGCCTTCCTCAACCTCTCCTTCCTCCTTGTTGGATCAAGACGGAGGAGACGTCGTCCGTCCCGTACGTGTGTTGAACGCGGAGGTGCTGTCCGTTCCGCACTTGGTCATCGGTGATCCGAATCACGGCGAGTACGACTCCATCATCCACGTTCTAGTGAACGCTTCCGCTCTCGATCTACAAGTGGTATGTAGATGCAAACTCACTCCCTTGACTCATTGCTTAGATGAACTCATAGATGGATCTTGGTGAAACCGTAGGAAAAATTTTAATTTTCTGTAACGTTCTCCAACAGTGGCATCATGAGCTAGGTCTATGCGTAGTTCTCTATTGCACGAGTAGAACACAATTTTGTTGTGGGCGTAGATCTTGTCAACTTGCTTGCCGCTACTAGTCTTATCTTGCTTCAGCGGTATTGTGGGATGAAGCGGCCCGGACCAACCTTACACGTACGCTTACGTGAGACCGGTTCCACTGACTGACATGCACTAGTTGCATAAGGTGGCTGGCGGGTGTCTGTCTCTCCCACTTTAGTTGGAGCGGATTCGATGAAAAGGGTCCTTATGAAGGGTAAATAGAAGTTGACAAAATCACGGTGTGGTTATTCGTAGGTAAGAAAACGTTCTTGCTAGAACCCAATTGCAGCCACGTAAAAGATGCAACAACAATTAGAGGACGTCTAACTTGTTTTTGCAGCAATTGTCATGTGATGTGATATGGCCAGAAGTTGTGATGAATGATGAATGGCATATTGTGATGTATGAGATCATGTTCTTGTAATAGGAATCACGACTTGCATGTCGATGAGTATGACAACCGGCAGGAGCCATAGGAGTTGTCTTTATTTTTTGTATGACCTGCGTGTCATTGAAGAACGCAATGTAACTTACTTTACTTTATTGCTAAACGCGTTAGCCATAGAAGTAGAAGTAGTCGTTGGCGTGACAACTTCATGAAGACACGATGATGGAGATCATGATGATGAAGATCATGGTGTCATGCCGGTGACAAGATGATCATGGAGCCCCGAAGATGGAGATCAATGGAGCTATATGATATTGGCCATATCATGTCACCACTATATAATTGCATCTGATGTTTATTATGTTTATGCATCTTGTTTACTTAGAACGACGGTAGTAAATAAGATGATCCCTTACAACAATTTCAAGAAGTGTTCTCCCCTAACTGTGCACCGTTGCTAAAGTTCGTCGCTTCTAAGCACCACGTGATGATCGGGTGTGATGGATTCTTACGTCCACATACAACGGGTGTAAGACAGATTTACACATGCAAAACACTTAGGGTTAACTTGACGAGCCTAGCATGTACAGACATGGCCTCGGAACACGGAGACCGAAAGGTCGAACACGAGTCGTATGGAAGATACGATCAACATGAGAATGTTCACCGATGATGACTAGTCCGTCTCACGTGATGATCGGACACGGCCTAGTCGACTCGGATCGTGTAACACTTAGATGACTAGACGGATGTCTAATCTGAGTGGGAGTTCATTATAATAATTTGATTAGATGAACTTAATTATCATGAGCTTAGTCTAAAACCTTTGCAAAATATGTCTTGTAGATCAAATGGCCAACGCTCATGATGAGGACATCAATACAATTGTTACACCCACAGCCCCTGCTGCTATACATACTGGACCAATTACTAGAGCTCGTGCACGCCAACTAAATTACCAGGTACTTTCGTTTCTTGGTAATGATTCTAATGTTCATGAGAATATGATGCTGCCTAAATTGGATACATTTGTTTTGCTTACAAATAAAGGGCCTAGCTTGGAGAAGGATGAACATTGGAGCAAGAACAAGCAGGGAGATGATGGCATGCGCAAGGGGAACAAGAATGGAGTTACAAGTGATGATTTCAGGACTTTGAAGCCACCATAATGGGTGCATGAAGCCTTGGACGAAATATACAAGATGCCACTTCATAAATTTCGTCCCGAGGCTATTTTAGGTGCTGCGTCACCTTATTATTGGGCCAGGCCCATGTAATTTCGAAATACATAAGTATAGGCTATTTTTAGAGTCCGTATGTGTGGGGAAACAAGAGATAGGGTTGATTTCGGACTCCTCCACCAAGGGCCACGAAATTCCCCCCTCTTCCTCCATATATACAGCCCTTAGGGCATCGTTTAGACTTTGGGTTTTGTTTAGATTAAAAGTTCGCCATAGCTGCAACTTCGCGTACTTCGTTTGCATTCAACGACCAGACAAAGGCGTCACAGAACCCCACCTTGATCAATAAAGCTTTCATCTTATATTCGCAATATCCAGATTGCAATCTTAGTTTCTTGCTTGTTCTTCGTTTGCTTGCAGGAAACAGACCCTCGTGGTCAGGTTGATCGTGCTCCGGCGTGGTCAATAACCTCTCGGAGTTGGTTTAGCGATTGCTAAGGCGCGACGTCCTCGCACGTTCGTAGTCGGATCGTCAAAGTCGACTTCCACGAAAGCGAAATCCACCATCTCATCGAAAGACGGGACACCTTTGCCTCTATCAAGTGGTATCAGATTTCCAGGTTGCTCGGTGAGATTTTACAGTTTTTCGTAGTTTAGATCGAGTCTGTTCTTCATACCTATAGTCCACGAAAAAGCCACAAAAAAAAATTTAGGGTTAGTTCATCATATCCGAACCAATCTGAGCCTTGCATAATCTTTTTAGGGTTTTGCTTTGTTGAATTTGCGGTTGCATCGTCGTGTCTAGTTGCTGGTCTTAGAGTCTAGTCTTGTAGAGTTTCGAGTTCTAGTCATAAGTTGTCACGCCGCCGCCGCACCATCATCATCGCCCCTGCCATCTACCACCACCGCTCCGAATTCGTATCCATATACCACCACCAATCCGTGCCCATATACCACCACCGATCCATATCCATATACTACCACCGCTACCACCACCGCTGCCATATACCACCACCATATATCCACCACCAATCCGAGTTCTTTGCTTATTAGGTTTGTTTTCGGGATCCATCTAGATTCCGATTCGTGTTTCCTTGCCGGAGTAGGTTTCGGAAAAAAAAAAGAGTCGGGTAGCCACGCTCCGTTTAGGCCCAAAATTTTTCGAAAACGCATTTTTCGAAAAAATTTCTGGCTATCCTTTTTTTAGGTGTTTCTGAGTGTTTTGAGACAGGTGCCATTATAGGAAGTTTTTTTTGACCCGTTTCCAGTTTTTGGGTCTGGGCAGTCGAAAAAAAAAATTGGTCGAAAAAAAATTTCGTGCCCATCCTGTCAGTTTGAGCTAGGAAGAGTTTTGAGACACTCGCCATTATAGTGATTTTTCGCAAAAAAAAGAAAAAAGCAGCGCAAAAAAAAAGAGCGCAAAAAAAAAAGAGCGAAAAAAAAATTCAGAGTGTGCTTTTCCCTTGTTTACGTGCCGCGCCGTGATTTTGTTAGTGTTCTAGGCTCGCGTCTCTAGCACAGTCTAGCCTAGGACCAGCACAGTACCGTCGTTGAGCGTTTATTCAACTTTGCATCTCTGAATTGATTATTGCTGACCCTTTTTGCTACCATATTATAAGCCTTCCCAGCTCCACATACATCTACGTCGTGCGTTTGACTCTCCCTAGTAATCGCTCTATCCAAGCTTTGAGAGTTTTTGACTACAACGGTTGCCGATCACCGCCTGCTGCTGGGTAAGAACTGGTAAGAATTTGAGATTTGCTTGACGGATTTGTGACACCCACCACCACCACTTGTTCGTAGTCTGTAGGATCATATTCTTGTGTGTTTCTATTACTGCTAACCATGCCAGGATCACAAGCCGACGAGATTGACTGGGAGAATTTATCGAACAAGGAGCTTCATGATAAGTTTCAGCAAATGATGACTGAACAGGTGCAAGATGTGCTGAACAATTTTGAAGAGGCCATGGAGAAGATCACTGGCTTTGAGAAGACGTTCGAAACAAAGCTCGATAACAAGTTTAATGAATTGCTCGCGCGTCTTCCACCACCACCACCCGCTGCAGCTAACGCACCTCTCCAACAACAACAACAACAACGACTACCTCCACGTCGCGAAGCAGACCTCCGCCGAGCAAGCCGTGTTCCTCTTGCATTTGGCCAAACTGTTGGTGCTGCTGTTGATACTTCTGTGGCTCCTGCTGCTGATGCTGAGGAGGATGATTATGTGGGAGACTATGAGGATGAGGTTGATCAAAATCAACACTACGTGCAGCCACCTGTACCACCACCAGCAGGTCGACCTCAGGTATATATTCGTAATGGTAGGCCTGCACCACCACCTCAGGTACGAGATGATGTCCATATTCCTAAACTGAAATTGAATATTCCACCATTTGAGGGTAGATATGTTCCTGATATATATCTTACTTGGGAGTTAGAAACTCAACAACGATTTACATGTTTACAATATCCTGAGGAGAGACGAGTTGCTGCTGCCGTTTGTGCTTTCACTAGTTTTGCATGTGTATGGTGGTCTGAACATTGTAGATTATATCCTATTCCAACTACTTGGGCTGCTTTGAAAACTGCTATGCGTACGCGTTGGGTTCCACCATATTATCAACGTGAATTGCTTCAAAAATTGCAGCGTTTAAGACAAGGGAAAAATTCTGTAGAAGAATATTATCAGGAATTACAAACTGGCATGATTAGATGTGGTATTGTTGAGGAGAATGAAGCTATGCTTGCACGTTTTCTGGGTGGATTAAATAGAGAGATTCAGACCATTCTAGACTATAAGGAGTATACTAATATCACTCGTTTATTCCATCTTGCTTGTAAAGCTGAACGTGAAGTGCAGGATCGACAAGCATTGGGGCGAACTAACTTTTCTACAGGCCGACCTTCATCATGGACACCACGTGCATCTTCTACTTCAACTGCACCAGCACCTCCATCCGGTGCCACCTCCAGCCGTGATACAAGAAAACAGGCACAACCAGCATTATCTGCCAAGAGCGCACCTGCGGGGCCTGCACAGCGTTCTTCTTCTTCCATGGCATCAACAGGGCACACAAGTGATATTATTTGTCGTCGTTGTAAGGGAGGAGGTCATTATGCGAGGGAATGCAAATCTCCGCGTGTGATGATTGCTACCGCGGATGGTGGATATGAGTCCGCCAGTGACTATGATGAGGAGACATTGGCTCTTATTACACGTGAAGAACATGGTGGAGATGATTCTGATCATGAGACGCAATACATGGCTCCTAAAGACGCTGACAGGTATGAATGTTTAGTTGCTCAACGTGTTTTGAGTGTGCAGGTCACACAAGCTGAGCAAAATCAGAGGCACAATTTGTTCCATACCAAGGGAGTTGTGAAGGAACGTTCTGTGCGCGTCATAATAGACGGAGGGAGCTGCAACAACTTGGCTAGCATGGAGATGGTGGAGAAGCTTTCTCTCACCACAAGACCACATCCACATCCTTACTACATCCAATGGTTCAACAACAGCGGCAAGGTTAAGGTAACACGTACTGTTCGTGTGCATTTTAGTATCTCTACATATGCTGATTATGTTGATTGTGATGTGGTACCTATGCAAGCATGTTCCTTATTACTTGGTAGACCTTGGCAATTTGATAAAAATTCTGTACACCATGGTAGAAACAATCACTATACTCTTGTTCATAAGGATAAAAATATTACTTTGCTTCCTATGACTCCTGATTCCATTTTGAAAGATGATATTAATAGAGCTAATAAAGCAAAACAGGAGACGACTAAGAGTGAAAATCAGATTGTGGCAAAAGAATTTGAGCAACAAATGAAGCCTAATAATAAACCATCTATTGTTGCTTCTGAAATTAAATTGAAAAGTGCATGTTTATTTGCCACCAAATCTGATATTGATGAGCTAGATTTCAGCAAATCTGTTTGCTATGCTTTTGTGTGCAAAGAGGCATTATTTTCATTCGAGGACGTGCCTTCCTCTTTGCCTCCTGCTGTCACTAACATTTTGCAGGAGTTCGCTGACGTCTTTCCACAAGACGTGCCACCGGGATTACCGCCTATTCGAGGGATTGAGCATCAGATTGACTTAATTCCCGGTGCTTCACTGCCAAACCGTGCACCATACCGTACCAATCCAGAGGAGACGAAGGAGATTATGCGTCAAGTACAAGAGCTTCTCGACAAAGGTTATATACGCGAATCCCTTAGTCCTTGTGCTGTTCCTATTATTCTAGTGCCGAAAAAGGATGGTACATCACGTATGTGTGTGGATTGTAGAGGCATTAATAATATTACTATTCGTTATCGTCATCCTATTCCTAGGCTAGATGATATGCTTGATGAATTGAGTGGCTCTACAATATTCTCCAAAGTTGATTTGCGTAGTGGCTACCATCAAATTCGTATGAAATTGGGAGATGAATGGAAAACAGCATTTAAAACAAAGTTTGGATTATATGAGTGGTTAGTCATGCGTTTTGGGTTAACTAATGCACCTAGTACTTTCATGAGATTAATGAACGAAGTTTTACGTGCTTTCATTGGACGATTTGTGGTAGTTTACTTTGATGACATATTGATTTATAGCAGATCTTTGGAAGAACATTTGGAACATTTACGTGCTGTTTTTATTGCTCTACGTGATGCACGTTTGTTTGGTAACCTTGGGAAGTGCACCTTTTGCACCGACCGAGTATCTTTTCTTGGCTATGTTGTTACTCCACAGGGAATTGAAGTTGACAAAGCCAAGATTGAAGCTATTGAGAGTTGGCCGCAGCCCAAAACGGTCACACAAGTGAGGAGTTTTCTTGGCCTCGCTGGATTCTATAGGCGTTTTGTGAGAGATTTCAGCACCATTGCTGCACCTCTCAATGAGCTTACAAAGAAAGATGTGCCTTTTCTTTGGGGTACCGCACAGGAAGAAGCCTTCACGGTATTGAAAGATATGTTGACACATGCTCCTTTACTCCAACTTCCTGATTTTAATAAGACTTTTGAGCTTGAATGTGATGCTAGTGGAATTGGATTAGGAGGTGTGTTATTACAAGATGGCAAACCTGTTGCATACTTTTCTGAAAAATTGAGTGGGCCTAGTCTGAATTATTCTACTTATGATAAAGAATTATATGCTCTTGTTCGGACTTTAGAAACATGGCAACATTATTTATGGCCAAAGAATTTGTTATACATTCTGATCATGAATCTTTGAAACATATTAAAAGTCAAGCTAAACTGAATCGTAGACATGCTAAATGGGTTGAATTCATTGAGACTTTCCCTTATGTCATTAAACACAAGAAGGGAAAAGAAAATGTTATTGCTGATGCATTGTCTCGTCGCTATACTATGCTTTCACAACTTGACTTCAAAATATTTGGTTTGGAGACCATCAAAGATCATTATGTGCATGATGCTGATTTTAAAGATGTAATGCAGAATTGTAAAGAAGGAAGAATGTGGAACAAGTTTGTCGTTAACGATGGATTTGTGTTTCGTGCTAACAAGCTATGCATTCCAGCTAGCTCCGTTCGTCTTTTGTTGTTGCAGGAAGCGCATGGAGGAGGATTAATGGGACATTTTGGCGTGAAGAAGACGGAGGACGTACTTGCTACACATTTCTTTTGGCCAAAGATGAGACGGGATGTTGAGCGTTTTATTGCTCGATGCACTACATGTCAAAAAGCTAAGTCAGGACTCAATCCTCATGGTTTATATATGCCTTTGCCTGTACCTAGTGTTCCTTGGGAGGATATATCTATGGACTTTGTTTTAGGTTTACCTCGAACAAAGAAGGGGAGGGATAGCATATTTGTTGTCGTGGATAGATTCTCGAAAATGGCACACTTTATACCATGTCATAAAACCGATGATGCTGTTAATGTTGCTGATTTGTTCTTTCGTGAAATTATTCGCTTGCATGGTGTGCCAAATACTATTGTTTCAGATCGTGATACTAAATTTCTTAGCCACTTTTGGAGATGTTTATGGGCTAAGTTGGGGACTAAACTGCTTTTTAGTACTACTTGTCACCCCCAAACTGATGGACAAACTGAAGTAGTCAATAGAACGTTGTCTACTATGCTTAGGGCTGTTTTGAAGAATAATAAGAAAATGTGGGAGGAATGCTTGCCTCATATTGAATTTGCTTATAATCGTTCATTGCATTCTACTACTAAGATGTGCCCTTTTGAAGTTGTGTATGGTTTCCTACCTCGTGCACCTATTGATTTGTTGCCTCTTCCATCTTCGGAGAAGGTTAATTTTGATGCTAAACAACGTGCTGAATTGATTTTAAAAATGCATGAGTTAACTAAGGAAAACATTGAGCGTATGAATGCGAAATATAAACTTGCTGGAGATAAGGGTAGAAAACATGTTGTGTTTGCACCTGGAGATCTTGTTTGGTTACATTTGCGTAGGGATAGATTTCCTGATTTGCGCAAATCAAAGCTAATGCCACGTGCTGATGGTCCCTTTAAGGTGTTAGAGAAAATAAATGATAATGCATATAAACTTGAGCTGCCTGCAGATTTTGGGGTTAGTCCCACTTTTAACATTGCAGATTTGAAGCCTTATTTGGGTGAGGAAGATGAACTTCCGTCGAGGACGACTTCATTTCAAGAAGGGGAGGATGATGAGGACATCAATACAATTGTTACACCCACAGCCCCTGCTGCTATACATACTGGACCAATTACTAGAGCTCGTGCACGCCAACTAAATTACCAGGTACTTTCGTTTCTTGGTAATGATTCTAATGTTCATGAGAATATGATGCTGCCTAAATTGGATACATTTGTTTTGCTTACAAATAAAGGGCCTAGCTTGGAGAAGGATGAACATTGGAGCAAGAACAAGCAGGGAGATGATGGCATGCGCAAGGGGAACAAGAATGGAGTTACAAGTGATGATTTCAGGACTTTGAAGCCACCATAATGGGTGCATGAAGCCTTGGACGAAATATACAAGATGCCACTTCATAAATTTCGTCCCGAGGCTATTTTAGGTGCTGCGTCACCTTATTATTGGGCCAGGCCCATGTAATTTCGAAATACATAAGTATAGGCTATTTTTAGAGTCCGTATGTGTGGGGAAACAAGAAATAGGGTTGATTTCGGACTCCTCCACCAAGGGCCACGAAATTTCCCCCTCTTCCTCCATATATACAGCCCTTAGGGCATCGTTTAGACTTTGGGTTTTGTTTAGATTAAAAGTTCGCCATAGCTGCAACTTCGCGTACTTCGTTTGTGTTCAACGACCAGACAAAGGCGTCACGGAACCCCACCTTGATCAATAAAGCTTTCATCTTATATTCGCAATATCCAGATTGCAATCTTAGTTTCTTGCTTGTTCTTCGTTTGCTTGCAGGAAACAGACCCTCGTGGTCAGGTTGATCGTGCTCCGGCGTGGTCAATAACCTCTCGGAGTTGGTTTAGCGATTGCTAAGGCGCGACGTCCTCGCACGTTCGTAGTCGGATCGTCAAAGTCGACTTCCACGAAAGCGAAATCCACCATCTCATCGAAAGACGGGACACCTTTGCCTCTATCAGCTCATGTCAACATGAACTTCAACGCGTTCCTAGAGAAAACCAAGCTGAAAGATGATGGCAGCAACTATACGGACTGGGTCCAGAACCTGAGGATCATCCTCATAGCTGCCAGGAAACAATATGTCCTAGAAGGACCGCTAGGTGACGCTCCTGTCCCAGAGAACCAAGACATTATGAATGCTTGGCAGACTCATGCTGATGATTACTCCCTTGTTCAGTGCGGCATGCTTTACAGCTTAGAACCGGGGCTCCAAAAGCGTTTTGAGCATCACGGAGCATATGAGATGTTCGAAGAGCTGAAACTTTTTTTCCAAGCTCATGCCCGGGTCGAGAGATATGATGTCTCCGACAAGTTCTATAGTTGTAAGATGGAGGAAAATAGTTCTGTCACTGAGCACATACTCAAGATGTCTGGGTTGCATAACCGCCTGACTCAGCTGAACATTAACCTCCCTGATGAGGCGGTCATTGACAGAATCCTCCAGTCGCTCCCACCAAGCTACAAGAGCTTTGTGATGAACTACAACATGCAGGGGATGGTGAAGACCATTCCTGAAGTGTTCTCAATGCTGAAGTCAGCAGAGGCTGAAATCAAGAAAGAACATCAAGTGTTGATGGTCAATAAGACCACTAAGTTCAAGAAGGGCAAGGGCAAGAAGAACTTCAAGAAGGACGGCAAGGATGTTGCCGCGCCCGGTAAGCCAGTTACTGGGAAGAAGTCAAAGAATGGACCCAAGCCTGAGACTGAGTGCTTTTATTGCAAGGGGAAGGGTCACTCGAAGCGGAACTGCCCCAAATACTTAGCGGATAAGAAGGCCGGCAACACCAAAGGTATATTTGATATACATGTAATTGATGTGTACCTTACCAGTACTCGTAGTAACTCCTGGGTATTTGATACCGGTGCCGTTGCTCATATTTGTAACTCACAGCAGGAGCTGCGGAATAAGCGGAGACTGGCAAAGGACGAGGTGACGATGCGCGTCGGGAATGGTTCCAGAGTCGATGTGATCGCCGTCGGCACGCTACCTCTACATTTACCTACGGGATTAGTTTTGAACCTTAATAATTGTTATTTGGTGCCAAGTTTGAGCATGAACATTGTATCGGGATCTCGTTTAATACGAGATGTGATAGAAGCGAGGGTCCCGATCTTTCGATGAGATGATAACTATCGATTTGGTGGAGATGACTTTGACAATCCGACTACAAACGTGCACGACGTTGCGCCTTAGCAATCGCTAAACCAATCTCCTGAGGTTACTGACGACGCCGGAAGCACGGTCAGCCTGACCACGAAGGTCTATTCCTGCAAGCAACCGAAGAACGAGCAAGAATATGATAAAGCAATCTGAATATTGCAAATATATATGAGGTATTGATAATGGTGGGGATCCGGAAGCGGTCTTGGTCTGGTCGTTGGACACAAACGAAGTACACGAAGTTGCAATGGCTAACTTTTAACTAAACAAATCCCAAGGAAAAGCTACTAGATGGATCTACTTATATAGGAGCAAGGGGTGACGGCCAAGGAGGTGGGAGGACGTCCCAAGGCAGCCTAAAACTAAATCTAGGTCGTACGAGGCCAATGGGCCCAAGTGGAGGTGATGTAACACCTTTGGACTTGTAGTTTGACTCGGATTCTGCTGCAGCATCAGATTGTTTCGTCCACAACTCAACGCTCCGGACGAATTTGAAGGTGATTCCAATTGGGTTGGAAAGTGCACGAAATCTAGTTTCCAACAAAAAAATAATCACCCAATTCGGAGTCCGTATGAAAAACTTGTGTGCGTTTTGAGTCAGGTATGTCTGTGCAGTCCGAATCTGAATCCAGAACGTGAGAGACTTGGACTCTATCTTCTCTTGGGCCAAAAGTGACGTGAGAGAACTTTTTGGACAGCAAATAAACATCTCTTTTTTCCTTATCTTCATATGTGGATTGTACAAATGTCCCATACACCTGCAATTAGACAAAACACAAAAGTGTGTGAAGTATTTTTGTTCTGGATAACATAAATAGATTATTGAATAGTTTGCACTAGAAATCACCTGACAAATATGCATATATGCAATATTTTTGGTCATATCCAAGGTAGTCATGTCCTCATCATCCTCCCCTTCTTGAAAATAAAGCCGTCCTCGGCGTTGCTTAATCTGAAATGTGGCTAACAAAAGAGACAAGGTGTACATGTTGTATATGTATATGTCATCCATTTTTACTTCCCTTGATTTTTGCATATATGACACATGAATAGACGAGTAACTTGCATAGTTCATAAAATCTAAAGCCAAAAAATTAGCACAAGAAGTAGAAGGCATGAAAATATTGCAACTCAGTTTGCACATATAAGTGAAGCTCTTATTCATTTCAAAAGATTGACAATGTTCATCATTAAACCATCCCAACATTGGTGAATAAACCTTACTTGCATCAAATTTACATGCTACAACATGCTTAAATAAGCAGACATGCAATAAGTCATTCAACACAGAATCATCACCAAGATTAGAGGTCATATCAAAATGATTAAACATTGGTTCTTTTGCATCAATAGTTAATTCAATGGGTGCACTCAAAATTGTTGGTATTTCAGTTGTTTGATCACATGGCAAAGTCAAATTATCAACGTAGTCCTCTAAAATAGGTGGTGTGATCAAAGTAGTGGGTAGCTTATCAGATGGTGCATTCAAATTGACAAGGCATTCATCATTCTCATGTAGAGATGGAAGATCAGTACCTTTGTCATTACCTCTTATGATCAACTCAGATGATGTAGCCACTCTCGGGGGCGATGTGTCACTTGGTGGAGGTGATGTAGTGATGAGGACATGACTACCTTGGATATGACCAAAAATATTGCATATATGCATATTTGTCAGGTGATTTCTAGTGCAAACTATTCAATAATCTATTTATGTTATCCAGAACAAAAATACTTCACACACTTTTGTGTTTTGTCTAATTGCAGGTGTATGGGACATTTGTACAATCCACATATGAAGATAAGGAAGAAAGAGATGATTATTTGCTGTCCAAAAAGTTCTCTCACGTCACTTTTGGCCCAAGAGAAGATAGAGTCCAAGTCTCTCACGTTCTGGATTCAGATTCGGACTGCACAGACACACCTGACTCAAAACGCACACAAGTTTTTCATACGGACTCCGAATTAGGTGATTCTTTTTTTGTTGGAAACTAGATTTCGTGCACTTTCCAACCCAATTGGAATCACCTTCAAATTCGTCCGGAGCGTTGAGTTGTGGACGAAACAATCTGATGCTGCAGCAGAATCCGAGTCAAACTACAAGTCCAAAGGTGTTACATCACCTCCACTTGGGCCCATTGGCCTTGTACGACCTAGATTTAGTTTTAGGCTGCCTTGGGACGTCCTCCCACCTCCTTGGCCGCCACCCCTTGCTCCTATATAAGTAGATCCATCTAGTAGCTTTTCCTTGGGATTTGTTTAGTTAAAAGTTAGCCATTGCAACTTCGTGTACTTCGTTTGTGTCCAACGACCAGACCAAGACCGCTTCCGGATCCCCACCATTATCAATACTTCATATATATTCGCAATATTCAGATTGCTTTATCATATTCTTGCTCGTTCTTTGATTGCTTGCAGGAATAGACCTTCGTGGTCAGGTTGATCGTGCTCTAGCATGGTCAATAACCTCTCGGAGTTGGTTTAGCGATTGCTAAGGCGCAACGTCGTGCACGTTTGTAGTCGGATCGTCAAAGTCGTCTCCACCAAATCGATAGTTATCATCTCATCGAAAGATCGGGACACCCTCGCCTCTATCATTCAAGCTCAAAAGTCTTATTAAAATCAGGAAGTTGGAGTAAAGGAGCATGTGTCAACTTATCTTTCAATACCGTGAAGGCTTCTTCCTGTGCGGTACCCCAAACAAAAGGCACATCCTTCTTTGTAAGCTCGTTGAGAGGTGCAGCAATGGTGCTGAAATCTCTCACAAAACGCCTATAGAATCCAGCGAGGCCAAGAAAACTCCTCACTTGTGTGACCGTTTTGGGCTGCGGCCAACTCTCAATAGCTTCAATCTTGGCTTTGTCAACTTCAATTCCCTGTGGAGTAACAACATAGCCAAGAAAAGATACTCGGTCGGTGCAAAAGGTGCACTTCCCAAGGTTACCAAACAAACGTGCATCACGTAGAGCAATAAAAACAGCACGTAAATGTTCCAAATGTTCTTCCAAAGATCTGCTATAAATCAATATGTCATCAAAGTAAACTACCACAAATCGTCCAATGAAAGCACGTAAAACTTCGTTCATTAATCTCATGAAAGTACTAGGTGCATTAGTTAACCCAAAACGCATGACTAACCACTCATATAATCCAAACTTTGTTTTAAATGCTGTTTTCCATTCATCTCCCAATTTCATACGAATTTGATGGTAGCCACTACGCAAATCAACTTTGGAGAATATTGTAGAGCCACTCAATTCATCAAGCATATCATCTAGCCTAGGAATAGGATGACGATAACGAATAGTAATATTATTAATGCCTCTACAATCCACACACATACGTGATGTACCATCCTTTTTCGGCACTAGAATAATAGGAACAGCACAAGGACTAAGGGATTCGCGTATATAACCTTTGTCGAGAAGCTCTTGTACTTGACGCATAATCTCCTTCGTCTCCTCTGGATTGGTACGGTATGGTGCACGGTTTGGCAGTGAAGCACCGGGAATTAAGTCAATCTGATGCTCAATCCCTCGAATAGGCGGTAATCCCGGTGGCACGTCTTGTGGAAAGACGTCAGCGAACTCCTGCAAAATGTTAGTGACAGCAGGAGGCAAAGAGGAAGGCACGTCCTCGAATGAAAATAATGCCTCTTTGCACACAAAAGCATAGCAAACAGATTTGCTGAAATCTAGCTCATCAATATCAGATTTGGTGGCAAATAAACATGCACTTTTCAATTTAATTTCAGAAGCAACACTAGATGGTTTATTATTAGGCTTCATTTGTTGCTCAAATTCTTTGCCACAATCTGATTTTCACTCTTATTCTTCTCCTGTTGTGCTTTATTAGCTCTATTAATATCATCTTTCAAAATGGAATCAGGAGTCATAGGAAGCAAAGTAATATTTTTATCCTTATGAACAAGAGTATAGTGATTGTTTCTACCATGGTGTACAGAATTTTTATCAAATTGCCATGGTCTACCAAGTAATAAGGAACATGCTTGCATAGGTACCACATCACAATCAACATAATCATCATATGTAGAGATACTAAAATGCACACGAACAGTACGTGTTACCTTAACCTTGCCGCTGTTGTTGAACCATTGGATGTAGTAAGGATGTGGATGTGGTCTTGTGGTGAGAGAAAGCTTCTCCACCATCTCCATGCTAGCCAAGTTGTTGCAGCTACCTCCGTCTATTATGACGCGCACAGAACGTTCCTTCACAACTCCCTTGGTATGGAACAAATTGTGCCTCTGATTTTGCTCAGCTTGTGTGACCTGCACACTCAAAACACGTTGAGCAACTAAACATTCATACCTGTCAGCGTCTTCAGGAGCCATGTATTGCGTCTCATGATCAGAATCATCTCCACCATGTTCTTCACGTGTAATAAGAGCCAATGTCTCCTCATCATAGTCACTAGCGGACTCATATCCACCATCCGCGGTAGCAATCATCACACGCGGAGATTTGCATTCCCTCGCATAATGACCTCCTCCCTTACAACGACGACAAATAATATCACTTGTGTGCCCTGTTGATGCCATGGAAGAAGAAGAACGCTGTGCAGGCCCCGCAGGTGCGCTCTTGGCAGATAATGGTGGTTGTGCCTGTTTTCTTGTATCACGGCTGGAGGTGGCACTGGATGGAGGTGCTGGTGCAGTTGAAGTAGAAGATGCACGTGGTGTCCATGATGAAGGTCGGCCTGCAGAAAAGTTAGTTCACCCCAATGCTTGTCGATCCTGCACTTCACGTTCAGCTTTACAAGCAAGATGGAATAAACGAGTGATATTAGTATACTCCTTATAGTCTAAAATGGTATGAATCTCTCTATCTAATCCACCCAGAAAACGTGCAAGCATAGCTTCATTCTCCTCAACAATACCACATCTAATCATGCCAGTTTGTAATTCCTGATAATATTCTTCTACAGAATTTTTCCCTTGTCTTAAACGCTGCAATTTTTGAAGCAATTCACGTTGATAATATGGTGGAACCCAATGCGTACGCGTAGCAGTTTTCAAAGCAGCCCCAGTAGTTGGAATAGGATATAATCTACAATGTTCAGACCACCATACACATGCAAAACTAGTGAAAGCACAAACAGCATGATAGAGGCGAGGGTGTCCGATCTTTCGATGAGATGATAACTATCGATTTGGTGGAGATGACTTTGACGATCCGACTACAAACGTGCACGACGTTGCGCCTTAGCAATCGCTAAACCAATCTCCTGAGGTTATTGACCACGCCGGAGCACGATCAACCTGACCACGAAGGTCTATTCCTGCAAGCAATCGAAGAACGAGCAAGAATATGATAAAAGCAATCTGAATATTGCAAATATATATGAGGTATTGATAATGGTGGGGATCCGGAAGCGGTCTTGGTCTGGTCGTTGGACACAAACGAAGTACACGAAGTTGCAATGGCTAACTTTTAACTAAACAAATCCCAAGGAAAAGCTACTAGATGGATCTACTTATATAGGAGCAAGGGGTGGCGGCCAAGGAGGTGGGAGGACGTCCCAAGGCAGCCTAAAACTAAATCTAGGTCGTACAAGGCCAATGGGCCCAAGTGGAGGTGATGTAACACCTTTGGACTTGTAGTTTGACTCGGATTCTGCTGCAGCATCAGATTGTTTCGTCCACAACTCAACGCTCCGGACGAATTTGAAGGTGATTCCAATTGGGTTGGAACGTGCACGAAATCTAGTTTCCAACAAAAAAAGAATCACCCAATTCGGAGTCCGTATAAAAAACTTGTGTGCGTTTTGAGTCAGGTATGTCTGTGCAGTCCGAATCTGAATCCAGAACGTGAGAGACTTGGACTCTATCTTCTCTTGGGCCAAAAGTGACGTGAGAGAACTTTTTGGACAGCAAATAAACATCTCTTTCTTCCTTATCTTCATATGTTGATTGTACAAATGTCCCATACACCTGCAATTAGACAAAACACAAAAGTGTGTGAAGTATTTTTGTTCTGGATAACATAAATAGATTATTGAATAGTTTGCACTAGAAATCACCTGACAAATATGCATATATGCAATATTTTTGGTCATATCCAAGGTAGTCATGTCCTCATCAAGATGGCTACTCATTTAAATCCAAGAATAATGGTTGTTCTATTTATATGAGAGATATGTTTTATGGTCATGCTCCGATGGTTAATGGTTTATTCTTAATGAATCTCGAGCGTAATGTTACACATATTCATAGCGTGAATACCAAAAGATGTAAAGTTGATAATGATAGTCCCACATATTTGTGGCACTGCCGCCTTGGTCACATTGGTGTCAAGCGCATGAAGAAGCTCCATGCTGATGGACTTTTGGAGTCTCTAGATTATGAATCATTTGACACATGCGAACCATGCCTCATGGGCAAGATGACCAAGACTCCGTTCTCCGGAACAATGGAGCGAGCAACCAACTTGTTGGAAATCATACATACCGATGTGTGCGGTCCAATGAGCGTTGAGGCTCGCGGAGGATATCGTTATGTTCTCAATGTCACTTATGACTTGAGTAGATATGGGTATGTCTACTTAATGAAACACAAGTCTGAGACCTTTGAAAAGTTCAAGGAATTTCAGAATGAGGTAGAGAATCAACGTGACCGAAAGATAAAATTCCTACGATCAGATCGTGGAGAAGAATACTTAAGTCACGAATTTGGTACACACTTAAGGAAATGTGGAATCGTTTCACAACTCACGCCGCCTGGAACACCTCAGCGTAACGGTGTGTCCGAACATCGTAATCGCACTCTATTGGATATGGTGCGGTCTATGATGTCTCTTACCGATTTACCGCTATCATTTTGGGGATACGCTCTAGAGACAGCTACATTCACTTTAAATAGAGCACCGTCTAAATCCGTTGAGACGACACCGTATGAATTATGGTTTGGGAAGAAACCTAAGTTGTCGTTTCTAAAAGTTTGGGGATGCGATGCTTATGTCAAGAAACTTCAACCTGAAAAGCTCGAACCCAAGTCGGAAAAATGCGTCTTCATAGGATACCCTAAGGAAACCGTTGGGTATACCTTCTACTTAAGATCCGAGGGCAAGATCTTTGTTGCCAAGAATGAATCCTTTCTGGAAAAAGAGTTTCTCTTGAAAGAAGTAAGTGGGAGGAAAGTAGAACTCGATGAAGCACTACCTCTTGAACGGGATAGTAGTGCAGCTCGGGAAAATGTTCCTGTGATGCCTACACCTACTGAAGAGGAAAATAATGATGATGATCAAGGTACTTCAGATCAAGTTGCTACTGAACTTTGTAGGTCCACAAGGACACGTTCCGCACCAGAGTGGTACGGCAACCCCGTCCTGGAAATCATGTTGTTAGACAATGGTGAACCTTCGAACTATGAAGAAGCGATGGCGGGCCCAGATTCCAACAAATGGCTTGAAGCCATGAAATCCGAGATAGAATCCATGTATGAAAACAAAGTATGGACTTTGACAGACTTGCCTGATGATCGGGGAGCGATAGAAAACAAATGGATCTTTAAGAAGAAGACGGACGCGGATGGAAATGTTACCATCCATAAAGCTCGACTTGTCGCTAAGGGTTATCGACAAGTTCAAGGGATTGACTACGACGAGACATTCTCTCCCGTAGCGAAGCTGAAGTCCGTCCGAATCATGTTAGCAATTGCCGCATACTATGATTATGAGATATGGCAGATGGACGTCAAAACAGCATTCCTTAATGGACATCTTAAGGAAGAACTGTATATGATGCAGCCGGAAGGTTTTGTCGATCCTAAGAACGCTAACAAAGTATGCAAGCTCCAGCGATCCATTTATGGGTTGGTGCAAGCATCTCGGAGTTGGAACATTCGCTTTGATGAGGTGATCAAAGCGTTTGGGTTTATGCAGACTTATGGAGAAGCCTACATTTACAAGAAAGTGAGTGGGAGCTCTGTAGCATTTCTCATATTATATGTAGATGACATACTCTTGATGGGAAATGATATAGAACTTTTGGACAGCATTAAGGCCTACTTGAATAAGTGTTTTCCAATGAAGGACCTTGGAGAAGCTGCTTATATATTAGGCATTAAGATCTATAGAGATAGATCGAGACGCCTCATAGGTCTTTCACAAAGCACATACCTTGATAAGATTTTGAAGAAGTTCAAAATGGATCAGTCCAAGAAGGGGTTCTTGCCTGTATTGCAAGGTGTGAGATTGAGCTCGGCTCAATGCCCGACCACGGCAAAAGATAAAGAAGAGATGAGTGTCATCCCCTATGCTTCAGCCATAGGATCTATTATGTATGCCATGCTGTGTACCAGACCTGATGTAAACCTTGGCGTAAGTTTGGTAGGAAGGTACCAAAGTAATCCCAGCAAGGAACACTGGACAGCGGTCAAGAATATCCTGAAGTACCTAAAAAGGACAAAGGACATGTTTCTCGTTTATGGAGGTGACGAAGAGCTCGTCGTAAAGGGTTACGTCGACGCTAGCTTCGACACAGATCTGGATGACTCTAAGTCACAAACCGGATACGTGTATATGTTGAATGGTGGAGCAGTAAGCTGGTGCAGCTGCAAGCAGAGCGTAGTGGCGGGATCTACATGTGAAGCGGAGTACATGGCAGCCTCGGAGGCAGCGCATGAAGCTATTTGGGTGAAGGAGTTCATCACCGACCTAGGAGTCATACCCAATGCGTCGGGGCTGATCAAACTCTTCTGTGACAACACTGGAGCTATTGCCCTTGACAAGGAGCCCAGGTTTCACAAGAAGACCAGGCACATCAAGCGTCGTTTCAACTCCATCCGTGAAAATGTTCAAGATGGAGACATAGATATTTGCAAAGTACATACGGATCTGAATGTCGCAGATCCGTTGACTAAACCTCTCTCGCGAGCAAAACATGATCAACACCAGAACTCTATGGGTGTTCGATTCATCACAATGTAACTAGATTATTGACTCTAGTGCAAGTGGGAGACTGTTGGAAATATGCCCTAGAGGCAAAAATAAAAGTGTTATTATTATATTTCTTTGTTCATGATAATAGTCTTTTATTCATGCTATAACTGTATTATCCGGAAATCGTAATACACGTGTGAATACATAGACCATAACATGTCCCTAGTGAGCCTCTAGTTGACTAGCTCGTTGATCAACTGATAGTCATGGTTTCCTGGCTATGGACATTGGATGTCGTTGATAACGGGATCACATCATTAGGAGAATGATGTGATGGACAAGACCCAATCCTAAGCATAGCACAAGATCGTGTAGTTCATTTGCTAGAGCTTTTTCAATGTCAAGTATCTCTTCCTTAGACCATGAGATCGTGTAACTCCCGGATACCGTAAGAGTGCTTTGGGTGTACCAAACGTCACAATGTAACTGGGTGATTATAAAGGTGCACTACAGGTATCTCCGAAAGTGTCTGTTGGGTTGACACGGATCGGGATTGGGATTTGTCACTCCGTATGACGGAGAGGTATCTCTGGGCCCACTCGGTAATGCATCATCATAATGAGCTCAAAGTGACCAAGTGGTTGGTGACGGGATCATGCATTACGGTACGAGTAAAGTGACTTGCCGGTAATGATACTGAACAAGGTATTGGGATACCGACGATCGAGTCTGAGGCAAGTAACATACCAATTGACAAAGGGAATTGTATACGGGGTTTGATCGAATCCTCGACATCCTGGTTCATCCGATGACATCATCGAGGAGCATGTGGGAGCCAACCTGGGTATCCAGATCCCGCTGTTGGTTATTGACCGGAGAGCAGTCTCGGTCATGTCTGCATGTCTCCCGAACCCGTAGGGTCTACACACTTAAGGTTCGGTGACGCTAGGGTTATTAGGAAGACTTGTATGTGATTACCGAAAGTTGTTCGGAGTCCTGGATGAGATCCCGGACGTCACGAGGAGTTCCGGAATGGTCAGGAGGTGAAGTTTTATATATGGGAAGTTGTCTTACGGACACCGGAAGAATTCGGGGTCATATCGGTATTGTACCGGGGCCACCGGAGGGGTTCCGGGGGTCCACCGGGAGGGGCCACCCCTATCAGAGGGCCACATGGGCCGCAAGGGGCTGGGAGCCAGCCCCTGGAGGGCTGGGTGCGCCCCCCACCTTGGGCCCATGCGCCTAGGGTTGGGGGGGGAACCCTAAAGGGGGCGCCCCCTTGCTTGGGGGGCAAGTCCCCCCTCCCTAGCCGCCGCCCCCCCTCTAGATCCCATCTAGAGGGATCGGCCCCCCTTGCCCCTTCCCCTATAAATAGAGGGGTGAGGGGAGGGCTGCTGTACAAATGATGAGGACATCAATACCATTGTTACACCCACAGCCCCTGCTGCTATACACACTGGACCAATTACTAGAGCTCGCGCACGCCAACTAAATTACCAGGTACTTTCGTTTCTTGGTAATGATTCTAATGTTCATGAGAATATGATGCTGACTAAATTGGATACATTTGTTTTGCTTACAAATGAAGGGCCTAGCTTGGAGAAGGATGAACATTGGAGCAAGAACAAGCATGGAGATGATGGCATACGCAAGGGGAACAAGAACAGAGTTACAAGTGATGATTTCAGGTCTTTGAAGCCTCCATAACGAGTGCATGAAGCCTTGGACAAAATATACAAGATGTCACTTCATAAATTTCGTCCAGAGGCTATTATAGGTGCTGCATCACCTTTTTATTGGGCCAGGCCCATGTAATTTCGAAATACATAAGTATAGGCTATTTTTAGAGTCCGTATGTGTGGGGAAACAAGAGATAGGGTTGATTTCGGACCCCTCCACCAAGGGCCACGAAATTCCCCCTCTCTTCCTCCATATATACAGCCCTTAGGGCACCGTTTAGACTTTGGGTTTTGTTTAGATTAAAAGTTCGCCATAGCTGCAACTTCGCGTACTTCGTTTGTGTTCAACGACCAGACAAAGGCGTCACAGAACCCCACCTTGATCAATAAAGCTTTCATCTTGTATTCGCAATATCCAGATTACAAATCTTAGTTTCTTGCTTGTTCTTCGTTTGCTCGCAGGAAACAGACCCTCATGGTCAGGTTGATCGTGCTCCGGCGTGGTCAATAACCTCTCGGAGTTGGTTTAGCGATTGTAAGGCGCGACGTCCTCGCACGTTCGTAGTCGGATCGTCAAAGTCGACTTCCACCAAAGCGATATCCATCATCTCATCGAAAGATGGGACACCTTTGCCTCTATCAAGTGGTATCAGATTTCCAGGTTGCTCGGTGAGATTTTACAGTTTTTCGTAGTTTAGATCGAGTCTGTTCTTCATACCTACAGTCCACGAAAAAGCCACAAAAAAATTAGGGTTAGTTCATCATATCCGAACCGATCTGAGCCTTTGCATAACCTTTTTAGGGTTTTGCTTTGTTGAATTTGCGGTTGCATCGTCGTGTCTAGTTGCTGGTCTTAGAGTCTAGTCTTTTAGAGTTTCGAGTTCTGGTCATAAGTTGTCACGCCGCCGCCGCACCATCATCATCGCCCCTGCCATCTACCACCACCGCTTATCCGCCACCGCTTCGAATCCGTATCCAAATACCACCACAACTGTCATATACCACCACCGCTGCCATCTACCACCATATATCCACCACCAATCTGAGTTCTTGTCATATTAGGTTTGTTTTCGAGATCCATCTAGATTCCGATTCGTGTTTCCTTGCCGGAGTAGGTTTCGGAAAAAAGAGTCCGGAAACCACCCTCCGTTTAGGCCCAAAATTTTTCGAAAACGCATTTTTCGAAAAAATTTCTGGCTATCCTATTTTTAGGTGTTTCTGAGTGTTTTGAGACAGGTGCCATTATAGGAAGTTTTTTTTGACCCGTTTCCAATTTTTGGGTCCGGGCAGTCGAAAAAAAAATTGGTTGAAAAAATTTCGTGCCCATCCTGTCTGATGAGGACATGACTACCTTGGATATGACCAAAAATATTGCATATATGCATATTTGTCAGGTGATTTCTAGTGCAAACTATTCAATAATCTATTTATGTTATCCAGAACAAAAATACTTCACACACTTTTGTGTTTTGTCTAATTGCAGGTGTATGGGACATTTGTACAATCCACATATGAAGATAAGGAAGAAAGAGATGTTTATTTGCTGTCCAAAAAGTTCTCTCACGTCACTTTTGGCCCAAGAGAAGATAGAGTCCAAGTCTCTCACGTTCTGGATTCAGATTCGGACTGCACAGACACACCTGACTCAAAACGCACACAAGTTTTTCATACGGACTCCGAATTGAGTGATTCTTTTTTGGTTGGAAACTAGATTTCGTGCACTTTCCAACCCAATTGGAATCACCTTCAAATTCGTCCGGAGCGTTGAGTTGTGGACGAAACAATCTGATGCTGCAGCAGAATCCGAGTCAATCTACAAGTCCAAAGGTGTTACATCACCTCCACTTGGGCCCATTGGCCTTGTACGACCTAGATTTAGTTTTAGGCTGCCTTGGGACGTCCTCCCACCTCCTTGGCCGCCACCCCTTGCTCCTATATAAGTAGATCCATCTAGTAGCTTTTCCTTGGGATTTGTTTAGTTAAAAGTTAGCCATTGCAACTTCGTGTGCTTCGTTTGTGTCCAACGACCAGACCAAGACCACTTTTCGGATCCCCACCATTATCAATACTTCATACATATTCGCGATATTCAGATTGCTTTTATCATATTCTTGCTTGTTCTTCGATTGCTTGCAGGAATAGACCTTCGCGGTCAGGTTGATCGTGCTCCGGCGTGGTCAATAACCTCTCGGAGTTGGTTTAGCGATTGCTAAGGCACAACGTCGTTGCATGTTTGTAGTCGGATCGTCAGAGTCGTCTCCACCAAATCGATAGTTGTCATCTCATCGAAAGATCGGGACACCCCGCCTCTATCAAGTGGTATCAGTTTTCAGGTTGCTCGGTGAGAATTTCCAGTTTTCCTAGATTAGATTTATTTTCTTATCTATTGTCCAAGAAAAAGCCACAAAAAATAGTTAGATCTATTCATCCTTGGTCCAAGCCAGTCTGAGCCTTTGCAATTTTCTTTTCATTGCTTGCATAGTTGAATTATCGGTTGCATCGTCGTGTCGAGTTGCTGGTCTTAGTGTCTAGTTCGTTTAGAGTTTCGAGTTCTGTTCACATTAGTCACGCCACCGCTGCATCATTATCTCTTCCGCTGTCCACCACCCATCCATCAATTTCCACCACGTGCTACCCATCATTCATTGTCATAATAATAGTTGAGATCGTTCACATCTTCACTTGATCCAATCTGCATCTTATCTAGTTTGTTTTGGAAAGAGGGAGAACAAAAGAGAGAAAAAAAAACAAGAGAAAAAAAGGAGAAAAAAAAGTCAGAGAAAAAAAAGGAGAGAAAGAAAAAAAAGTGTGAGGAAAAAAAAAGAGAAGAAAAAAAACAAAAAAATTGGCACAAACTTTTTCAGAGGAAAGTTGGAGACAAAGTTGTTGATATATCCTGCTTGGCTGTTGTTTCACCTCATTATCTTTACTGCCGTTGTGATCTTCACTTATATCTTGCTGTCCAAAGCTACTTAGTGTCCTTCATTGATGCTAGTTGTGCTACGACGTGACCTCATTAGTGTTCTAGGCTCGCGTCTCTAGTTCGGTCTAGCCTAGGACCAGCACAGTACCGTCGTTGAGCGTTTATTCAACATTGCATCTTTGAATTGATTATTGCTAATCTTTTGCTACCATATATAGCCAACCCAGCTCCACATATTTCTACACCGTGTATACGTACGCTCCCCTGGCAATCGCTTTACTCAATATTCGGAGTTACTTGACACCGCTGGTTGCCGATCACCGCCTGCTGCATGGTAAGAACTTGTAAGACATTGATATTTGCTTTACTGTGAGGGTTTTACCACCACATCCTAGTAGTTATAGGAACATTATTTTTGGGTTTTGTTTCTTGTTCTACTAATCATGACAGGATCCAGAGTCAATTCATGGGCTTTGTCGATCGCGGGAGACGTGCCACCACCTTTGCAAATACCACAACCATCACGAGAGGTGCACAAACATCCAAATGCACATGATCAGGTTAATGTATCTATACCACCATTTAATGGCCGTTTTAAACCTGCTTTATATATTGAATGGGAGTTCGACATAAAAAATATATTTGCTTCCCATAATTTCGATGAACATAAAAAGGTTAAGGTTGCGGTTGGTTCTTTCACTGGTTATGCTTTGGTTTGGTGGAGTGAATATTGTCGGTTACACCCTGATTATATACCTACTACTTGGGATGATTTGAAACTTGCCATGCGACATACATTCGTCCCTGCTTATTATACTCGTGACATGATTAAGAAGTTGCAACACTTAAAACAAGGTAGTGAAACTGTAACAAAATATTATGATGATTTACAAACTACCTTGTTGTATTCCTCTTTAGAAGAAAGTGAAGATGATTTTATGGATAGACTTTGGGGAGGATTAAACCGTGATATTCAAGAGATACTAATTCATGAAGAGTGTTATCCTATGGACCATTTGTTTCATCTTGCTTGCAAAGCTGAACAGGAAATAAAACGACGTGTTGGCCACGAGGAGAACAAGCGCACGGTGCACATTCCAAGAGTTGATATGATTGTTCCTTCAACTACTAGGCATACTATGACAACCACATCCGTTGTTGTCAGGACTACATCACCTCCACCATGTGACACATCGCCCCCGAGAGTGGCTACATCATCTGACTTGATCATAAGAGGTAATGACAAAGGTACTGATCTTCCATCTCTACATGAGAATGATGAATGCCTTGTCAATTTGAATGCACCATCTGATGAGCTACCCACTACTTTGATCACACCACCTATTTTAGAGGACTACGTTGATAATTTGACTTTGCCATGTGATCAAACAACTGAAATACCAACAATTTTGAGTGCACCCATTGAATTAACTATTGATGCAAAAGAACCAATGTTTAATCATTTTGATATGACCTCTAATCTTGGTGATGATTCTGTGTTGAATGACTTATTGCATGTTTGCTTATTTAAGCATGTTGTAGCGTGTAAATTTGATGCAAGTAAGGTTTATTCACCAATGTTGGGATGGTTTAATGATGAACATTGTCAATCTTTTGAAATGAATAAGAGCTTCACTTATATGTGCAAACTGAGTTGCAATATTTTCATGCCTTCTACTTCTTGTGCTAATTTTTTGGCTTTAGATTTTATGAACTATGCAAGTTACTCATCTATTCATGTGTCATATATGCAAAAATCAAGGGAAGTAAAAATGGATGACATATACATATACAACATGTACACCTTGTGATGAGGACATCAATACAATTGTTACACCCACAGCCCCTGCTGCTATACATACTGGACCAATTACTAGAGCTCGTGCACGCCAACTAAATTACCAGGTACTTTCGTTTCTTGGTAATGATTCTAATGTTCATGAGAATATGATGCTGCCTAAATTGGATACATTTGTTTTGCTTACAAATGAAGGGCCTAGCTTGGAGAAGGATGAACATTGGAGCAAGAACAAGCATGGAGATGATGGCATGCGCAAGGGGAACAAGAACGGAGTTACAAGTGATGATTTCAGGACTTTGAAGCCACCATAATGGGTGCATGAAGCCTTGGACGAAATATACAAGATGCCACTTCATAAATTTCGTCCCGAGGCTATTTTAGGTGCTGCGTCACCTTATTATTGGGCCAGGCCCATGTAATTTCGAAATACGTAAGTATAGGCTATTTTTAGAGTCCGTATGTGTGGGGAAACAAGAGATAGGGTTGATTTCGGACCCCTCCACCAAGGGCCACGAAATTCCCCCCTCTTCCTCCATATATACAGCCCTTAGGGCATCGTTTAGACTTTGGGTTTTGTTTAGATTAAAAGTTCGCCATAGCTGCAACTTCGCGTACTTCGTTTGTGTTCAACGACCAGACAAAGGCGTCACAGAACCCCACCTTGATCAATAAAGCTTTCATCTTATATTCGCAATATCCAGATTGCAATCTTAGTTTCTTGCTTGTTCTTCGTTTGCTCGCAGGAAACAGACCCTCGTGGTCAGGTTGATCGTGCTCCGGCATGGTCAATAACCTCTCGGAGTTGGTTTAGCGATTGCTAAGGCGCGACGTCCTCGCACGTTCGTAGTCGGATCGTCAAAGTCGACTTTCACCAAAGCGAAATCCACCATCTCATCGAAAGACGGGACACCTTTGCCTCTATCACTACGTTGATAATTTGACTTTGCCATGTGATCAAACAACTGAAATACCAACAATTTTGAGTGCACCCATTGAATTAACTATTGATGCAAAAGAACCAATGTTTAATCATTTTGATATGACCTCTAATTTTGGTGATCATTCTGTGTTGAATGACTTATTGCATGTTTGCTTATTTAAGCATGTTGTAACATGTAAATTTGATGCAAGTAAGGTTTATTCACCAATGTTGGGATGGTTTAATGATGAACATTGTCAATCTTTTGAAATGAATAAGAGCTTCACTTATATGTGCAAACAGAGTTGCAATATTTTCATGCCTTCTACTTCTTGTGCTAATTTTTTGGCTTTAGATTTTACGAACTATGCAAGTTACTCATCTATTCATGTGTCATATATGCAAAAATCAAGGGAAGTAAAAATGGATGACATATACATATACAACATGTACACCTTGTCTCTTTTGTTAGCCACATTTCAGATTAAGCAACGCCGAGGACGGCTTTATTTTCAAGAAGGGGAGGATGATGAGGACATGACTACCTTGGATATGACCAAAAATATTGCATATATGCATATTTGTCAGGTGATTTCTAGTGCAAACTATTCAATAATCTATTTATGTTATCCAGAACAAAAATACTTCACACACTTTTGTGTTTTGTCTAATTGCAGGTGTATGGGACATTTGTACAATCCACATATGAAGATAAGGAAGAAAGAGATGTTTATTTGCTGTCCAAAAAGTTCTCTCACGTCACTTTTGGCCCAAGAGAAGATAGAGTCCAAGTCTCTCACGTTCTGGATTCAGATTCGGACTGCACAAACACACCTGACTCAAAACACATACAAGTTTTTCATACGGACTCCGAATTGGGTGATTCTTTTTTGGTTGGAAACTAGATTTCGTGCACTTTCCAACCCAATTGGAATCACCTTCAAATTCGTCCGGAGCGTTGAGTTGTGGACGAAACAATCTGATGCTGCAGCAGAATCCGAGTCAATCTACAAGTCCAAAGGTGTTACATCACCTCCACTTGGGCCCATTGGCCTTGTACGACCTAGATTTAGTTTTAGGCTGCCTTGGGACGTCCTCCCACCTCCTTGGCAGCCACCCCTTGCTCCTATATAAGTAGATCCATCTAGTAGCTTTTCCTTGGGATTTGTTTAGTTAAAAGTTAGCCATTGCAACTTCGTGTGCTTCGTTTGTGTCCAACGACCAGACCAAGACCACTTTTCGGATCCCCACCATTATCAATACTTCATACATATTCGCGATATTCAGATTGCTTTTATCATATTCTTGCTTGTTCTTCGATTGCTTGCAGGAATAGACCTTCGCGGTCCGGTTGATCGTGCTCCGGCGTGGTCAATAACCTCTCGGAGTTGGTTTAGCGATTGCTAAGGCACAACATCGTTGCACGTTTGTAGTCGGATCGTCAAAGTCGTCTCCACCAAATCGATAGTTGTCATCTCATCGAAAAATCGGTACACCCCGCCTCTATCACTGTCAGTTTGACCTAGGAAGAGTTTTGAGACACTCGCCATTATAGTGATTTTTCGCAAAAAAAAACAGCGCAAAAAAAAAAATAACAGCGCAAAAAAAAAGAGCGAAAAAAAAAATTCAGAGTGTGCTTTTCCCTTGTTTACGTGCCGCGCCGTGATTTTGTTGGTGTCTAGGCTCGTGTCTCTAGCACAGTCTAGCCTAGGACCAGCACAGTACCGTCGTTGAGCGTTTATTCAACTTTGCATCTCTGAATTGATTATTGCTGACCCCTTTTGCTACCATATTATAAGCCTTTCCAGCTCCACATACATCTACGTCGTGCGTTTGACTCTCCCTGGTAATCGCTCTATCCAAGCTTTGAGAGTTTTTGACTACAACGGTTGCCGATCACCGCCTGCTGCTGGGTAAGAACTGGTGAGAATTTGAGATTTGCTTGACGGATTTGTGACACCCACCACCACCTCTTGTTAGTAGTCTGTAGGATCATATTCTTGTGTGTTTCTATTGCTGCTAACCATGCCAGGATCACAAGCCGACGACACTGACTGGGAGAACATGATGAATAAGGATTTGCATGATAAATTTCAGCAAATGATGAGTGGACAGGTGGAAGATGTGCTAAACAGATTTGAAGAGGCCATGGAGAAGATAGATGGCATGGAGAAGACGTTCGAAACAAAGCTCGATAACAAGTTTAATGAATTGCTCGCGCGTCTTCCACCACCACCACCCGCTGCACCTAACGCACCTCTCCAACAACAACAACAACGACTACCTCCACGTCGCGAAACAGACCTTCGCCGAGCGAGCCGTGTTCCTCTTGTGTTTGGCCAAACTGTTGGTGCTGCTGTTGATACTTCTGTGGCTCCTGCTGCTGATGCGGAGGAGGAGGATTATGTGGGAGATTATGAGGATGAGGTTGATCAAAATCAGCACTACATGCAGCCACCTGCACCACCACCAGCAGGTCGACCTCAGGTATATATTCGTAATGGTAGGCCTGCACCACCACCTCAGGTACGAGATGATGTCCATATTCGTAAACTGAAATTGAATATTCCACCATTTGAGGGAAGATATGTTCCTGATATATATCTTACTTGGGAGTTAGAAACTGAACAACGATTTACATGTTTACAATATCCTGAGGAGAGACGAGTTGCTGCTGCTGTTTGTGCTTTCACTAGTTTTGCATGTGTATGGTGGTCTGAACATTGTAGATTATATCCTATTCCAACTACTTGGGCTGCTTTGAAAACTGCTATGCGTACTCGTTGGGTTCCACCATATTATCAACGTGAATTGCTTCAAAAATTACAGCGCTTAAGACAAGGAAAAAATTCTGTAGAAGAATATTATCAGGAATTACAAACTGGCATGATTAGATGTGGTATTGTTGAGGAGAATGAAGCTATGCTTGCACGTTTTCTGGGTGGATTAAATAGAGAGATTCAGACCATTCTAGACTATAAGGAGTATACTAATATCACTCGTTTATTCCATCTTGCTTGTAAAGCTGAACGTGAAGTGCAGGATCGACAAGCGTTGGCGCGAACTAACTTTTCTGCAGGCCGACCTTCATCATGGACACCGCGTGCATCTTCTACTTCAACTGCACCAGCACCTCAATCACGTGCCTCCTCCAGTCGTGATACAAGAAAACAGGGACAACCACCATTATCTGCCAAGAGCGCACCTGCTGGGCCTACACAGAGTTCTTCTTCTTCCATGGCATCAACAGGGCACACAAGTGATATTATTTGTCGTCGTTGTAAGGGAGGAGGTCATTATGCGAGAGAATGCAAATCTCCGCGTGTGATGATTGCTACCGCGGATGGTGGATATGAGTCCGCTAGTGACTATGATGAGGAGACTTTGGCTCTTATTACACGTGAAGAACATGGTGGAGATGATTCTGATCATGAGACGCAATACATGGCTCCTGAAGACGCTGACAGGTATGAATGTTTAGTTGCTCAACGTGTTTTGAGTGTGCAGGTCACACAAGCTGAGCAAAATCAGAGGCACAATTTGTTCCATACCAAGGGAGTTGTGAAAGAACGTTCTGTGCGCGTCATCATAGATGGAGGGAGCTGCAACAACTTGGCTAGCATGGAGATGGTGGAGAAGCTTTCTCTCACCACAAGACCACATCCACATCCTTACTACATCCAATGGTTCAACAACAGCGGCAAGGTTAAGGTAACACGTACTGTTCGTGTGCATTTTAGTATATCTACATATGCTGATTATGTTGATTGTGATGTGGTACCTATGCAAGCATGTTCCTTATTACTTGGTAGACCACGGCAATTTGATAAAAATTCTGTACACCATGGTAGAAACAATCAGTATACTCTTGTTCATAAGGATAAAAATATTACTTTGCTTCCTATGACTCCTGATTCTATTTTGAAAGATGATATTCATAGAGCTAATAAAGCAAAACAAGAGAAGAATAAGAGTGAAAATCAGATTGTGGCAAAAGAATTTGAGCAAGAAATGAAGCCTAATAATAAACCATCTAGTGTTGCTTCTGAAATTAAATTGAAAAGTGCATGTTTATTTGCCAACAAATCTGATATTGATGAGCTAGATTTCAGCAAATCTGTTTGCTATGTTTTTGTGTGCAAAGAGCCATTATTTTCATTCGAGGACGTGCCTTCCTCTTTGCCTCCTGCTATCACTAACATTTTGCCGGAGTTCGCTGACGTCTTTCCACAAGACGTGCCACCGGGATTACCACCTATTCGAGGGATTGAGCATCAGATCGACTTAATTCCCGGTGCTTCACTGCCAAACCGTGCGCCATACCGTACCGATCCAGAGGAGACGAAGGAGATTATGCGTCAAGTACAAGAGCTTCTCGACAAAAGTTATATACGCGAATCCCTTAGTCCTTGTGCTGTTCCTATTATTCTAGTGCCGAAAAAGGATGGTACATCGCGTATGTGTGTTGATTGTAGAGGCATTAATAATATTACTATTCGTTATCGTCATCCTATTCCTAGGCTAGATGATATGCTTGATGAATTGAGTGGCTCTACAATATTCTCCAAAGTTGATTTGTGTAGTGGATACCATCAAATTCGTATGAAATTGGGGGATGAATGGAAAATAGCATTTAAAACTAAGTTTGGATTATATGAGTGGTTAGTCATGCCTTTTGGGTTAACTAATGCGCCTAGTACTTTCATGAGACTAATGAACGAAGTTTTACGTGCTTTCATTGGATGATTTGTGGTAGTCTATTTTGATGATATACTGATTTATAGCAGATCTTTGGAAGAACATTTGGAACATTTACGTGCTGTTTTTATTGCTCTACGTGATGCACGTTTGTTTGGTAACCTTGGGAAGTGCACCTTTTGCACCGACCGAGTATCTTTTCTTGGCTATGTGTTACTCCACAGGGAATTCAAGTTGATAAAGCCAAGATTGAAGCTATTGAGAGTTGGCCGCAGCCCAAAACGGTCACACAAGTGAGGAGTTTTCTTGGCCTCGCTGGATTCTATAGGCGTTTTGTGAGAGATTTCAGCACCATTGCTGCACCTCTCAATGAGCTTACAAAGAAAGATGTGCCTTTTCTTTGGGGTACCGCACAGGAAGAAGCCTTCTCGGTATTGAAAGATAAGTTGACACATGCTCCTTTACTCCAACTTCCTGATTTTAATAAGACTTTTGAGCTTGAATGTGATGCTAGTGGAATTGGATTAGGAGGTGTGTTATTACAAGATGGCAAACCTGTTGCATACTTTTCTGAAAAATTGAGTGGGCCTAGTCTGAATTATTCTACTTATGATAAAGAATTATATACTCTTGTTCGGACTTTAGAAACATGGCAACATTATTTATGGCCCAAAGAATTTGTTATACATTCTGATCATGAATCTTTGAAACATATTAAAAGTCAAGCTAAACTGAATCGTAGACATGCTAAATGGGTTGAATTCATTGAGACTTTCCCTTATGTCATTAAACACAAGAAGGGAAAAGAAAATGTTATTGCTGATGCATTGTCTCGTCGCTATACTATGCTTTCACAACTTGACTTCAAAATATTTGGTTTGGAGACCATCAAAGATCAATATGTGCATGATGCTGATTTTAAAGATGTAATGCAGAATTGTAAAGAAGGAAGAATGTGGAACAAGTTTGTTGTTAACGATGGATTTGTGTTTCGTGCTAACAAGCTATGCATTCCAGCTAGCTCCGTTCGTCTTTTGTTGTTGCAGGAGGCGCATGGAGGAGGATTAATGGGACACTGGTAGAGGCGGGGGTGTCCCGATCTTTCGATGAGATGATAACTATCGATTTGGTGGAGACGACTTTGACGATCCGACTACAAACGTGCACGACGTTGCGCCTTAGCAATCGCTAAACCAACTCCGAGAGGTTATTGACCACGCCGGAGCACAATCAACCTGACCACGAAGGTCTATTCCTGCAAGCAATCGAAGAACAAGCAAGAATATGATAAAAACAATCTGAATATTGCGAGTATATATGAAGTATTGATAAAGGTGGGGATCCGTAAGCGGTCTTGGTCTGGTCGTTGGACACAAACGAAGTACACGAAGTTGCAATGGCTAACTTTTAACTAAACAAATCCCAAGGAAAAGCTACTAGATGGATCTACTTATATAGGAGCAAGGGGTGGCGGCCAAGGAGGTGGGAGGACGTCCCAAGGCAGCCTAAAACTAAATCTAGGTCGTACAAGGCCAATGGGCCCAAGTGGAGGTGATGTAACACCTTTGGACTTGTAGTTTGACTCGGATTCTGCTGCAGCATCAGATTGTTTTGTCCACAACTCAACGCTCCGGACGAATTTGAAGGTGATTCCAATTGGGTTGGAAAGTGCACGAAATCTAGTTTCCAACAAAAAAGAATCACCCAATTCGGAGTCCGTATGAAAAACTTGTGTGCGTTTTGAGTCAGGTATGTCTGTGCAGTCCGAATCTGAATCCAGAACGTGAGAGACTTGGACTCTATCTTCTCTTGGGCCAAAAGTGACGTGAGAGAACTTTTTGGACAGCAAATAAACATCTCTTTCTTCCTTATCTTCATATGTGGATTGTACAAATGTCCCATACACCTGCAATTAGACAAAACACAAAAGTGTGTGAAGTATTTTTGTTCTGGATAACATAAATAGATTATTGAATAGTTTGCACTAGAAATCACCTGACAAATATGCATATATGCAATATTTTTGGTCATATCCAAGGTAGTCATGTCCTCATCATTGAATGTGATGCTAGTGGAATTGGATTAGGAGGTGTGTTATTACAAGATGGCAAACCTGTTGCATACTTTTCTGAAAAATTGAGTGGGCCTAGTCTGAATTATTCTACTTATGATAAAGAATTATATGCTCTTGTTCGGACTTTAGAAACATGGCAACATTATTTATGGCCCAAAGAATTTGTTATACATTCTGATCATGAATCTTTGAAACATATTAAAAGTCAAGCTAAACTGAATCGTAGACATGCTAAATGGGTTGAATTCATTGAGACTTTCCCTTATGTCATTAAACACAAGAAGGGAAAAGAAAATGTTATTGCTGATGCATTGTCTCGTCGCTATACTATGCTTTCACAACTTGACTTCAAAATATTTGGTTTTGAGACCATCAAAGATCAATATGTGCATGATGCTGATTTTAAAGATGTAATGCAGAATTGTAAAGAAGGAAGAATGTGGAACAAGTTTGTCGTTAACGATGGATTTGTGTTTCGTGCTAACAAGCTATGCATTCCAGCTAGCTCCGTTCGTCTTTTGTTGTTGCAGGAGGCGCATGGAGGAGGATTAATGGGACACTTTGGCGTGAAGAAGACGGAGGACGTACTTGCTACACATTTCTTTTGGCCAAAGATGAGACGGGATGTTGAGCGTTTTATTGCTCGCTGCACTACATGTCAAAAAGCTAAGTCACGACTCAATCCTCATGGTTTATATATGCCTTTGCCTGTACCTAGTGTTCCTTGGGAGGATATATCTATGGACTTTGTTTTAGGTTTACCTCGAACAAAGAAGGGGAGGGATAGCATATTTGTTGTTGTGGATAGATTCTCGAAAATGGCACACTTTATACCATGTCATAAAAGCGATGATGCTGTTAATGTTGCTGATTTGTTCTTTCATGAAATTATTCGCTTGCATGGTGTGCCAAATACTATTGTTTCAGATCGTGATACTAAATTTCTTATCCACTTCTGGAGATGTTTATGGGCTAAGTTGGGGACTAAACTGCTTTTTAGTACTACTTGTCACCCCCAAACTGATGGCCAAACTGAAGTAGTCAATAGAACATTGTCTACTATGTTTAGGGCTGTTTTGAAGAGTAATAAGAAAATTTGGGAGGAATGCTTGCCTCATATTGAATTTGCTTATAATCGTTCATTGCATTCTACTACTAAGATGTGCCCTTTTGAAGTTGTGTATGGTTTCCTACCTCGTGCACCTATTGATTTGTTGCCTCTTCCATCTTCGGAGAAGGTTAATTTTAAAAATGCATGAGTTAACTAAGGAAAACATTGAGCGTATGAATGCCAAATATAAACTTGCTGGAGATAAGGGTAGAAAACATGTTGTGTTTGCACCTGGAGATCTTGTTTGGTTACATTTGCGTAAGGATAGATTTCCTGATTTGCGCAAATCAAAGCTCATGCCACGGGCTGATGGTCCCTTTAAGGTGTTAGAGAAAATAAATGATAATGCATATAAACTTGAGCTGCCTGCAGATTTTGGGGTTAGTCCCACTTTTAACATTGCAGATTTGAAGCCTTATTTGGGTGAGGAAGATGAGCTTCCGTCGAGGACGACTTCGTTTCAAGAAGGGGAGGATGATGAGGACATCAATACCATTGTTACACCCACAACCCCTGCTGCTATACACACTGGACCAATTACTAGAGCTCGCGCACGCCAACTAAATTACCAGGTACTTTCGTTACTTGGTAATGATTCTAATGTTCATGAGAATATGATGCTGCCTAAATTGGATACATTTGTTTTGCTTACAAATGAAGGGCCTAGCTTGGAGAAGGATGAACATTGGAGCAAGAACAAGCATGGAGATGATGGCATGCGCAAGGGGAACAAGAACAGAGTTACAAGTGATGATTTCAGGTCTTTGAAGCCTCCATAACGAGTGCATGAAGCCTTGGACGAAATATATAAGATGTCACTTCATAAATTTCGTCCAGAGGCTATTATAGGTGCTGCGTCACCTTTTTATTTGGCCAGGCCCATGTAATTTCGAAATACATAAGTATAGGCTATTTTTAGAGTCCGTATGTGTGGGGAAACAAGAGATAGGGTTGATTTCGGACCCCTCCACCAAGGGCCACGAAATTCCCCCTCTCTTCCTCCATATATACAGCCCTTAGGGCACCGTTTAGACTTTGGGTTTTGTTTAGATTAAAAGTTCGCCATAGCTGCAACTTCGCGTACTTCGTTTGTGTTCAACGACCAGACAAAGGCGTCACAGAACCCCACCTTGATCAATAAAGCTTTCATCTTGTATTCGCAATATCCAGATTGCAAATCTTAGTTTCTTGCTTGTTCTTCGTTTGCTCGCAGGAAACAGACCCTCGTGGTCAGGTTGATCATGCTCCGGCGTGGTCAATAACCTCTCGGAGTTGGTTTAGCGATTGCTAAGGCGCGACGTCCTCGCACGTTCGTAGTCGGATCGTCAAAGTCGACTTCCACCAAAGCGATATCCATCATCTCATCGAAAGACGGGACACCTTTGCCTCTATCAACACAACTCAAGGCGCAACCCCTCCCCTTCCCAACACCTCTCCTCCTCCGTACGTGCTTGGCGAAGCCCTGTCGGAGTACTGCTGCACCAACAACACCACGCCGTCGTGCTGCCGTTGGAGCTGCCTTCCTCAACCTCTCCTTCCTCCTTGCTGGATCAAGACGGAGGAGACATCGTCCGTCCCGTACGTGTGTTGAACGCGGAGGTGCTGTCCGTTCAACACTTGGTCATCGGTGATCCGAATCACGGCGAGTACGACTCCATCATCCACGTTCTAGTGAACGCTTCCGCTCTCGATCTACAAGTGGTATGTAGATGCAAACTCACTCCCTTGACTCGTTGCTTAGATGAACTCATAGATGGATCTTGGTGAAACCGTAGGAAATTTTTTAATTTTCTGCAACGTTCTCCAACAAATTTATCATGTAGCTGTTTGTTCGTCAGGTTCTCCCAATCAGTCTCATCGGCTTGTGATCCTACCATGGTTAGCAGCAAATAGAAACACACAAGAATATGATCCTACAGACTACTAAGAAGTGGTGGTGGTGTATCACAAACCCGTCAAGCAAATCTCAAATTCTTACCAGTTCTTACCCTGCAGCAGGTGGTGATCGGCAACCGTTGTAGTCAAAACTCTCAAAGCTTGGATAGAGCGATTACCAGGGAGAGTCAAACGCACGATGTAGATGTATGTGGAGCTGGGAAGGCTTATAATATGGTAGCAAAAAGGATCAGCAATAATCAATTCAGAGATGCAAAGTTGAATAAACGCTCAACGACGGTACTGTGCTGGTCCTAGGCTATACCGTACTAGAGACGCGAGCCTAGAACACTAACAAAATCACGGCGTTGCACGTAAACAAGGGAGGAGCACACTCTGAATTTTTTTTCTTTTTTTTTCACTTTTTTTGCACTTTTTTCCTCTTTTTTTTTGCTCCGCAACAATTTTTTTCGAAAAAGTCTATAAATGGCCTAAAAACTGCCTAGCCAGAATTTTCCAGACTTAGTTTTTATTTAAACTGGAACTATTTTTCTTCTGCGGATGGCTCGGAAGTTTGGGAGTCCTACTCTATCACGACTCGGAGTATCGCGTGATCTAGAAATCGAGAACAAAGCAACAATTACTAGACTTGGACTAGGACTAGTGGCGGAGATGAATCTGGTGGAAACTCGGACTGGTGGCGGATATTTGCAGGGCGATGGAACACGGACTGGTGGCGAATCTGTGATGGAGGTGGACTCGGATTAGCGTGCTGGCGGTGGATATGTGGTATATGGTCGCGGCGATGACAATGGTGGTATATGGCAGCGGTGATGATAATGGTGGTATATGGCAGCGGTGATGACAATGGTGCGGCGGCGTGACAACTTGTGAATAGAACTCGAAACTCTAAAGTACTAGACGCTAGGACTAGCAACTTGACACGACGGTGCAACCGCAAATTCAACAAAGCAAATACAGAAAAGATTATGCAAAGGCTCAGATTGGTCCGGATAAGATGAACTAACCCTAACTTTTTTTTGGCTTTTTCATGGACTATAGGTATGAAGAACAGACTCGATCTAAACTATGAAAAACTGTAAAATTTCACCGAGCAACCTGGAAATCTGATACCACTTGATAGAGGCAAAGGTGTCCCGTCTTTTGATGAGATGATGGATATCGCTTTGGTGGAAGTCGACTTTGACGATCCGACTACGAACGTGCAAGGATGCCGCGCCTTAGCAATCGCTAAACCAACTCCGAGAGGTTATTGACCATGCCGGAGCATGATCTACCTGACCACGAGGGTCTGTTTCCTGCAAGCAAACGAAGAACAAGCAAGAAACTGAGATTGCAATCTGGATATTGCGAATATAAGATGAAAGCTTTATTGATCAAGGTGGGGTTCTGTGACGTCTTTGTCTGGTCATTGAACACAAACAAAGTACGCGAAGTTGCAGCTATGGCGAACTTTAATCTAAACCAAACTCAACGTCTAAACGGTGCCCTAAGGGCTGTATATATGGAGGAAGAGGGGGGAATTTTGTGGCCCTTGGTGGAGGGGTCCGAAATCAACCCTATCTCTTGTTTCCCCACACATACGGACTCTAAAAATAGCCTATACTTATGTATTTAAAAATTACATGGGCCTGGCCCAATAATAAGGTGACGCAGCACCTAGAATAGCCTCGGGACGAAATTTATGAAGTGGCATCTTGTATATTTCGTCCAAGGCTTCATGCACCCATTATGGTGGCTTCAAAGTCCTGAAATCATCACTTGTAACTCCGTTATTGTTCCCCTTGCTCATGCCATCATCTCCATGCTTGTTCGTGCTCCAATGTCCATCCTTCTCCAAGCTAGGCCCTTCATTTGTAAGCAAAACAAATGTATCCAATTTAGGCAGCATCATATTCTCATGAACATTAGAATCATTACCAAGAAACGAAAGTACCTGATAATTTAATTGCCGAGCACGTGCTCTAGTAATTGGTCCAGTATATGTAGAAGTTGGGGCTGTGGGTGTAACAATGGTATTGATGTCCTCATCATCCTCCCCTTCTTGAAATGAAGTCGTCCTTGACGGAAGCTCATCTTCCTCACCCAAATAAGGCTTCAAATCTACAATGTTAAAAGTGGGACTAACCCCAAAATCTGCAGGCAGCTCAAGTGGTATTGATGTCCTCATCAACATATATATTGATCGATGCCAGGAATGCCCTTTTGTTCTTGGCTTTCACGCGCATGAGTTACAATATGCCATCCGGCAAAAACAAGGTGAATAAGGCATATAGCCGCTGGATTTTCTTCAATTTATGGCCAAATGAGATTGCCCGGATCATAGAGCATCTGTAGAAAGGTACGTTTGTCCCTACCAGGGGGATAATGTCTATAAGCAACATAATCTCGTGAATTTCCTTCAAAAGGAAGTGCCAATGGGTTCAGAAACTTGTCTGAAAAACAGCGACGAATGATGTTCTTTGACTTTCAGGGCCAAAAAGTCCTGCTTAAGGCTGAATTTGAGGGTACTCCGGGCCTCCTGGCGCAAGCGCGGAGTATTTTTTTTGGATCCGCGCGCTCGCCGCGAGAAGTTTGAGTATTTATGGGTCTGACATGGACTCCTAATGACAAAATTATGACCGTCTTAGTGAGCATCTGTCCATTCTATGGAAATCCTTGAAAGTACTTCATTTTCTCGTGCGCTTTTTGCCTGACTGCCCCAAAATTTCTTGTCCTGTATAGTGGAGATATCGTTTCCACATATATATTGACCAATGCTAGGAATGCCCTTTAGTTCTTGGCTTTCACGTGCATGAGTTACAACATGCCATCCGGCAAAAACAAGGAGAATAAGGCATATAGCCGCTGGATTTTCTTCAATTTACGGCCAAATGAGATTGCCCGGATCATAGAGCATCTGCAGAAAGGTAGGTTTGTCCCTACCAGGGGGGCTAATGTCTATAAGGAACATAATCTCTTAAATTTCCTTGAAAAGGAAGTGCCAATGGGTTCAGAAACTTGTCGGAAAAACAGCGACAAATGATGTTCTTTGACTTTCAGGGCCAAAAAGTCCTGCTTAAGGCCGTATCTGAGGTACTCCGGGCCTCCTCGCGCAAGCGGGGAGTATTTTCTAGATTCAGACGCTCGCCGTGAGCAGTTTGAGAACTTGTGGGTCCGACACGGGCTCCGAATGACAAAATTATTACCCTTTTAGTCAACATCTGTCCATTCTATGGTAGTCCTTGAAAGTACTTCATTTTCACGTGCGCTTTTTGCCTAACCGCCCCAAAATTTCTTGTCCTCTATAGTGGAGATGTCGTTTCCACAAATATATTGATCGATGCCAGGAATGCCCTTTTGTTCTTGGCTTTCACGCGCATGAATTACAACATGCCATCCGGCGAAAACAAGGAGAATAAGGCATATAGCCGCTGGATTTTCTTCAATTTACGACCAAATGAGATTGCCCGGATCATAAGCATCTGCAGAAAGGTACGTTTGTCCCTACCAGGGGGGATAATGTCTATAAGCAACGTAATCTCGCGAATTTCCTTCAAAAAGAAGTCCCAATGGGTTCAGAAACTTGTCTGAAAAACAGCGACGAATGATGTTCTTTGACTTTCAGGGCCAAAAAGTCATATTTAAGGCTGAATTTGAGGGTACTCCGGGCCTCCTGGTGCAAGCGCGGAGTATTTTTTTGGATTTGCGCGCTCGTCGCGAGCAGTTTGAGTACTTATGAGTCCGACACGGACTCCTAATGACAAAATTATGACCGTCTTAGTGAGCATCTGTCCATTCTATGGCAATCCTTGAAAGTACTTCATTTTCTCATGTGCTTTTTGCCTGACTGCCCCAAAATTTCTTGTCCTCTATAGTGGAGATGTCGTTTCCATATATATATTGACCGATGGCAGGAATGCCCTTTAGTTCTTGGCTTTCATGTGCATGAGTTACAACATGCCATCCGACGAAAACAAGGAGAATAAGGCCTATAGCCGCTGGATTTTCTTCAATTTACGGCCAAATGAGATTGCCCGGATCATAGAGCATCTGCAGAAAGGTACATTTGTCCCTACCAGGGGGGCTAATGTCTATAAGGAACATAATCTCTCAAATTTCCTTCAAAAGGAAGTGCCAATGGGTTCAGAAACTTGTCTGAAAAACAGCGACAAATGATGTTCTTTGACTTTCAGGGCCAAAAAGTCCCGCTTAAGGCCGTATTTGAGGGTACTCCGGGCCTCCTCGCGCAAGCGGGGAGTATTTTCTAGATTCAGACGCTCGCCGCGAGCGGTTTGAGAACTTGTGGGTCCGACACGGGCTCCGAATGACAAAATTATTACCCTTTTATTGAACATCTGTCCATTCTATGGCAGTCCTTGAAAGTAGTTCATTTTCACGTGCGCTTTTTGACTAACCGCCCTAAAAATTTCTTGTCCTCTATAGTGGAGATATCGTTTCAACAAATATATTGATCGATGCCAGGAATGCCCTTTTGTTCTTGGCTTTCACGCGCATGAGTTACAACATGCCATCCGGCGAAAAGAAGGAGAATAAGGCATATAGCCGCTGGATTTTCTTCAATTTACGGCCAAATGAGATTGCCCAGATCATAAGCATCTGCAGAAAGGTACGTTTGTCCCTACCAGGGGGGATAATGTCTATAAGCAACATAATCTCACGAATTTCCTTCAAAAGGAAGTGCCAATGGGTTCAGAAACTTGTCTGAAAAACAACGACGAATGATGTTCTTTGACTTTCAGGGCCAAAAAGTCCTGCTTAAGGCTGAATTTGAGGGTGCTCCGGGCCTCCTGGCGCAAGCGCGGACTATTTTTTTGGATCCGCGCGCTCGTCGCGAGCAGTTTGAGTACTTATGGGTCCTACACGGACTCCTAATGACAAAATTATGACCGTCTTAGTGAGCATCTGTCCATTCTATGGCTGATAGAGGCAAAGGTGTCCCGTCTTTCGATGAGATGGTGGATTTCGCTTTGGTGGAAGTCGACTTTGACGATCCGACTACGAACGTGCGAGGACGTCGCGCCTTAGCAATCGCTAAACCAACTCCGAGAGGTTATTGACCACGCCGGAGCACGATCAACCTGACCACGAGGGTCTGTTTCCTGCGAGCAAACGAAGAACAAGCAAGAAACTGAGATTGCAATCTGGATATTGCGAATATAAGATGAAAGCTTTATTGATCAAGGTGGGGTTCTGTGACGCCTTTGTCTGGTCGTTGAACACAAACGAAGTACGCGAAGTTGCAGCTATGGCGAACTTTTAATCTAAACAAAACCCAAGGTCTAAACGATGCCCTAAGGGCTGTATATATGGAGGAAGAGGGGGTGGATTTCGTGGCCCTTGGTGGAGGTGTCCGAAATCAACCCTATCTCTTGTTTCCCCACACATACGGACTCTAAAAATAGCCTATACTTATGTATTTCGAAATTACATGGGCCTGGCCCAATAATAAGGTGACGCAGCACCTAAAATAGCCTCGGGACGAAATTTATGAAGTGGCATCTTGTATATTTCGTCCAAGGCTTCATGCACACATTATGGTGGCTTCAAAGTCCTGAAATCATCACTTGTAACTCCGTTCTTGTTCCCCTTGCGCATGCCATCATCTCCATGCTTGTTCTTGCTCCAATGTTCATCCTTCTCCAAGCTAGGCCCTTCATTTGTAAGCAAAACAAATGTATCCAATTTAGGCAGCATCATATTCTCATGAACATTAGAATCATTACCAAGAAACGAAAGTACTTGATAATTTAGTTGGCGTGCACGAGCTCTAGTAATTGGTCCAGTATGTATAGCAGCAGGGGCTGTGGGTGTAACAATTGTATTGATGTCCTCATCATCCTCCCCTTCTTGAAATGAAGTCGTCCTCGACGAAAGTTCATCTTCCTCACCCACATAATGCTTCAAATCTGCAATGTTAAAAGTGGGACTAACCCCAAAATCTGCAGGCAACTCAAGTTTATATGCATTATCATTTATTTTCTCTAACACCTTAAAGGGACCATCAGCACGTGGCATTAGCTTTGATTTGCGCAAATCAGGAAATCTATCCTTACGCAAATGTAACCAAACAAGATCTCCAGGTGCAAACACAACATGTTTTCTACCCTTATCTCCAGCAAGTTTATATTTAGCATTCATACGCTCAATGTTTTCCTTAGTTAACTCATGCATTTTTAAAATCAATTCAGCACGTTGTTTAGCATCAAAATTAACCTTCTCCGAAGATGGAAGAGGCAACAAATCAATAGGTGCACGAGGTAGGAAACCATACACAACTTCAAAAGGGCACATCTTAGTAGTAGAATGCAATGAACGATTATAAGAAAATTCTATATGAGGCAAGCATTCCTCCCACATTTTCTTATTATTCTTCAAAACAGCCCTAAGCATAGTAGACAACGTTCTATTGACTACTTCAGTTTGTCCATCAGTTTGGGGGTGACAAGTAGTACTAAAAAGCAGTTTATTCCCCAACTTAGCCCATAAACATCTCCAAAAGTGGCTAAGAAATTTAGTATCACGATCTGAAACAATAGTATTTGGCACACCATGCAAGCGAATAATTTCACGAAAGAACAAATCAGCAACATTAACAGCATCATCGCTTTTATGACATGGTATAAAGTGTGCCATTTTCGAGAATCTATCCACGACAACAAATATGCTATCCCTCCCCTTCTTTGTTCGAGGTAAACCTAAAACAAAGTCCATAGATATATCCTCCCAAGGAACACTAGGTACAGGCAAAGGCATATATAAACCATGAGGATTGAGTCGTGACTTAGCTTTTTGACATGTAGTGCATCGAGCAATAAAACGCTCAACATCCCTTCTCATCTTTGGCCAAAAGAAATGTGTAGCAAGTACGTCCTCCGTCTTCTTCACGCCAAAATGTCCCATTAATCCTCCTCCATGCGCTTCCTGCAACAACAAAAGACGAACGGAGCTAGCTGGAATGCATAGCTTGTTAGCACGAAACACAAATCCATCGTTAACGATAAACTTGTTCCACATTCTTCCTTCTTTACAATTCTGCATTACATCTTTAAAATCAGCATCATGCACATATTGATCTTTGATGGTCTCCAAACCAAATATTTTGAAGTCAAGTTGTGAAAGCATAGTATAGCGACGAGACAATGCATCAGCAATAACATTTTCTTTTCCCTTCTTGTGTTTAATGACATAAGGGAAAGTCTCAATGAATTCAACCCATTTAGCATGTCTACGATTCAGTTTAGCTTGACTTTTAATATGTTTCAAAGATTCATGATCAGAATGTATAACAAATTCTTTGGGCCATAAATAATGTTGCCATGTTTCTAAAGTCCGAACAAGAGCATATAATTCTTTATCATAAGTAGAATAATTCAGACTAGGCCCACTCAATTTTTCAGAAAAGTATGCAACAGGTTTGCCATCTTGTAATAACACACCTCCTAATCCAATTCCACTAGCATCACATTCAAGCTCAAAAGTCTTATTAAAATCAGGAAATTGGAGTAAAGGTGCATGTGTCAACTTATCTTTCAATACCGTGAAGGCTTCTTCCTGTGCGGTACCCCAAACAAATGGCACATCCTTCTTTGTAAGCTCGTTGAGAGGTGCAGCAATGGTGCTGAAATCTCTCACAAAACGCCTATAGAATCCAGCGAGGCCAAGAAAACTCCTCACTTGTGTGACCGTTTTGGGCTGCGGCCAACTCTCAATAGCTTCAATCTTGGCTTTGTCAACTTCAATTCCCTGTGGAGTAACAACATAGCCAAGAAAAGATACTCGGTCGGTGCAAAAGGTGCACTTCCCAAGGTTACCAAACAAACGTGCATCACGTAGAGCAATAAAAACAGCACGTAAATGTTCCAAATGTTCTTCCAAAGATCTGCTATAAATCAGTATGTCATCAAAGTAAACTACCACAAATCGTCCAATGAAAGCACGTAAAACTTCGTTCATTAATCTCATGAAAGTACTAGGTGCATTAGTTAACCCAAAAGGCATGACTAACCACTCATATAATCCAAACTTAGTTTTAAATGCTGTTTTCCATTCATCTCCCAATTTCATACGAATTTGGTGGTAGCCACTACGCAAATCAACTTTGGAGAATATTGTAGAACCACTCAATTCATCAAGCATATCATCTAGCCTAGGAATAGGATGGCGATAACGAATAGTAATATTATTAATGCCTCTACAATCAACACACATACGTGATGTACCATCCTTTTTCGGCACTAGAATAATAGGAACAGCACAAGGACTAAGGGATTCGCGTATATAACCTTTGTCGAGAAGCTCTTGTACTTGGCGCATAATCTCCTTCGTCTCCTCTGGATTGGTACGGTATGGTGCACGGTTTGGCAGTGAAGCACCGGGAATTAAGTCAATCTGATGCTCAATCCCTCGAATAGGCGGTAATCCCGGTGGCACGTCTTGTGGAAAGACGTCAGCGAACTCCTGCAAAATGTTAGTGACAGCAGGAGGCAAAGAGGAAGGCACGTCCTCGAATGAAAATAATGCCTCTTTGCACACAAAAGCATAGCAAACAGATTTGCCGAAATCTAGCTCATCAATATCAGATTTGGTGGCAAATAAACAAGCACTTTTCAATTTAATTTCAGAAGCAACACTAGATGGTTTATTGTTAGGCTTCATTTGTTGCTCAAATTCTTTTGCCACAATCTGATTTTCACTCTTATTCGTCTCCTGTTTTGCTTTATTAGCTCTATTAATATCATCTTTCAAAATGGAATCAGGAGTCATAGGAAGCAAAGTAATATTTTTATCCTTATGAACAAGAGTATAGTGATTGTTTCTACCATGGTGTACAGAATTTTTATCAAATTGCCATGGTCTACCAAGTAATAAGGAACATGCTTGCATAGGTACCACATCACAATCAACATAATCAGCATATGTAGAGATACTAAAATGCACACGAACAGTACGTGTTACCTTAACCTTGCCGCTGTTGTTGAACCATTGGATGTAGTAAGGATGTGGATGTGGTCTTGTGGTGAGAGAAAGCTTCTCCACCATCTCCATGCTAGCCAAGTTGTTGCAGCTCCCTCCGTCTATGATGACGCGCACAGAACGTTCCTTCACAACTCCCTTGGTATGGAACAAATTGTGCCTCTGAGTTTGCTCAGCTTGTGTGACCTGCACACTCAAAACACGTTGAGCAACTAAACATTCATACCTGTCAGCGTCTTCAGGAGCCATGTATTGCGTCTCATGATCAGAATCATCTCCACCATGTTCTTCACGTGTAATAAGAGCCAAAGTCTCCTCATCATAGTCACTAGCGGACTCATATCCACCATCCGCGGTAGCAATCATCACACGCGGAGATTTGCATTCTCTCGCATAATGACCTCCTCCCTTACAACGACGACAAATAATATCACTTGTGTGCCCTGTTGATGCCATGGAAGAAGAAGAACGCTGTGCAGGCCCCGCAGGTGCGCTCTTGGCAGATAATGGTGGTTGTGCCTGTTTTCTTGTATCACGGCTGGAGGTGGCACCGGATGGAGGTGCTGGTGCAGTTGAAGTAGAAGACGCACGTGGTGTCCATGATGAAGGTCGGCCTGTAGAAAAGTTAGTTCGCCCCAATGCTTGTCGATCCTGCACTTCACGTTCAGCTTTACAAGCAAGATGGAATAAACGAGTGATATTAGTATACTCCTTATAGTCTAGAATGGTCTGAATCTCTCTATTTAATCCACCCAGAAAACGTGCAAGCATAGCTTCATTCTCCTCAAAAATACCACATCTAATCATGCCAGTTTGTAATTCCTGATAATATTCTTCTACAGAATTTTTCCCTTGTCTTAAACGCTGCAATTTTTGAAGCAATTCACGTTGATAATATGGTGGAACCCAACGCGTACGCATAGCAGTTTTCAAAGCAGCCCAAGTAGTTGGAGTAGGATATAATCTACAATGTTCAGACCACCATACACATGCAAAACTAGTGAAAGCACAAACAGCAGCAGCAACTCGTCTCTCCTCAGGATATTGTAAACATGTAAATCGTTGTTCAGTTTCTAACTCCCAAGTAAGATATATATCAGGAACATATCTACCCTCAAATGGTGGAATATTCAATTTCAGTTTAGGAATATGGACATCATCTCGTACCTGAGGTGGTGGTGCAGGCCTACCATGACGAATATATACCTGAGGTCGACCTACTGGTGGTGGTGCTGGTGGCTGCTCGTAGATCTGATTTTGATCAACCTCATCCTCATAATCACCCGCATACTCATCATCCTCCTGGGTACCAGCAGGAGCAGTAGCAGGAGCCAAAGAAGCACCAACAGCAGTAGCAGCGGCACCAGAAGTTTGTCCTGTCTCAATAGGAACACGCTGTGCTCGTCCATACTGATTCGGAAGGGGGCTTAGTTGTTGTTGTTGCAGAGGTGCGACAGGTGCAGCCGGTGGTGGAAGACGCGCAAGCAGTTCATTAGATCTGTTATCGAGCTTTGTTTCGAACGTCTTCTCAAGGCCAGTGATCTTCTCCATGGCCTCTTCAAAATTGTTCAGCACATCTTGTACCTGTTCAGTCATCATTTGCTGAAACTTATCATGAAGCTCCTTGTTCGATAAGTTCTCCCAGTCAATCTCGTCGGCTTGTGATCTTGGCATGGTTAGCAGCAATAGAAACACACAAGAATATGATCCTACAGACTACTAAGAAGTGGTGGTGGTGTATCACAAATCCGTCAAGCAAATCTCAAATTCTTACCAGTTCTTACCCAGCAGCAGGCGGTGATCGGCAACCGTTGTAGTCAAAAACTCTCAAAGCTTGGATAGAGCGATTACCAGGGAGAGTCGAACACACGACGTAGATGTATGTGGAGCTGGGAAGGCTTATAGTATGGTAGCAAAAAGGGTCAGCAATAATCAATTCAGAGATGCAAAGTTGAATAAACGCTCAACGACGGTACTGTGCTGGTCCTAGGCTAGACTGTGCTAGAGACGCGAGCCTAGAACACCAACAAAATCACGGCGCGGCACGTAAACAAGGGAAAAGCACACTCTGAAATTTTTCTTTTCGCTCTCTTTTTTTTTTGCGCTCTTTTTTTTTTGCGCTGTTTTTTTTTGCGAAAAAGCACTATAATGGCGAGTGTCTCAAAACTCTTGCTAGGTCAAACTGACAGGATGGGCACGAAATTTTTTTGTTCGAATTTTTTTTTTTCGACTGCCCGAACCCAAAAACTGGAAACGGGTCAAAAAAAACTTCCTATAATGGCACCTGTCTCAAAACACTCAGAAACACCTAAAAATAGGATAGCCAGAATTTTTTTCGAAAAATGCGTTTTCGAAAAATTTTGGGCCTAAACGGAGCGTGGCTACCCGACTCTTTTTTTTTTCCGAAACCTACTCCGGCAAGGAAACACGAATCGGAATCTAGATGGATCACGAAAACAAACCTAATAAGCAAGGAACTCGGATTGGTGGTGGATATATGGTGGTGGTATATGGCAGCGGTGGTGGTAGCGGTGGTAGTATATGGATATGGATCGGTGGTGGTATATGGGCACGGATTGGTGGTGGTATATGGATACGAATTCGGAGCGGTGGTGGTAGATGGCAGGGGCGATGATGATGGTGCGGCGGCGGCGTGACAACTTATGACCAGAACTCGAAACTCTAAAAGACTAGACTCTAAGACCAGCAACTAGACCGACGATGCAACCGCAAATTCAACAAAGCAAAACCCTAAAAAGATTATGCAAAGGCTCAGATTGGTTCGGATATGATGAACTAACCCTAATTTTTTTTTGTGTGTGGCTTTTTCGTGGACTGTAGGTATGAAGAACAGACTCGATCTAAACTACGAAAAACTGTAAAATCTCACCGAGCAACCTGGAAATCTGATACCACTTGATAGAGGCAAAGGTGTCCCGTCTTTCGATGAGATGGTGGATTTCGCTTTGGTGGAAGTCGACTTTGATGATCCGACTACGAACGTGCGAGGACGTCGCGCCTTAGCAATCGCTAAACCAACTCCGAGAGGTTATTGACCACGCCGGAGCACGATCAACCTGACCACGAGGGTCTGTTTCCTGCGAGCAAACGAAGAACAAGCAAGAAACTGAGATTGCAATCTGGATATTGCGAATATAAGATGAAAGCTTTATTGATCAAGGTGGGGTTCTGTGACGCCTTTGTCTGGTCGTTGAACACAAACGAAGTACGCGAAGTTGCAGCTATGGCGAACTTTTAATCTAAACAAAACCCAAGGTCTAAACGATGCCCTAAGGGCTGTATATATGGAGGAAGAGGGGGTGGATTTCGTGGCCCTTGGTGGAGGGGTCCGAAATCAACCCTATCTCTGGTTTCCCCACACATACGGACTCTAAAAATAGCCTATACTTATGTATTTCGAAATCACATGGGCCTGGCCCAATAATAAGGTGACGCAGCACCTAAAATAGCCTCGGGACGAAATTTATGAAGTGGCATCTTGTATATTTCGTCCAAGGCTTCATGCACACATTATGGTGGCTTCAAAGTCCTGAAATCATCACTTGTAACTCCGTTCTTGTTCCCCTTGCGCATGCCATCATCTCCATGCTTGTTCTTGCTCCAATGTTCATCCTTCTCCAAGCTAGGCCCTTCATTTGTAAGCAAAACAAATGTATCCAATTTAGGCAGCATCATATTCTCATGAACATTAGAATCATTACCAAGAAACGAAAGTACCTGATAATTTAGTTGGCGTGCACGAGCTGTAGTAATTGGTCCAGTATGTATAGCAGCAGGGGCTGTGGGTGTAACAATTGTATTGATGTCCTCATCATCCTCCCCTTCTTGAAATGAAGTCGTCCTCGACGGAAGTTCATCTTCCTCACCCACATAATGCTTCAAATCTGCAATGTTAAAAGTGGGACTAACCCCAAAATCTGCAGGCAACTCAAGTTTATATGCATTATCATTTATTTTCTCTAACACCTTAAAGGGACCATCAGCACGTGGCATTAGCTTTGATTTGCGCAAATCAGGAAATCTATCCTTACGCAAATGTAACCAAACAAGATCTCCAGGTGCAAACACAACATGTTTTCTACCCTTATCTCCAGCAAGTTTATATTTAGCATTCATACGCTCAATGTTTTCCTTAGTTAACTCATGCATTTTTAAAATCAATTCAGCACGTTGTTTAGCATCAAAATTAACCTTCTCCGAAGATGGAAGAGGCAACAAATCAATAGGTGCACGAGGTAGGAAACCATACACAACTTCAAAAGGGCACATCTTAGTAGTAGAATGCAATGAACGATTATAAGAAAATTCTATATGAGGCAAGCATTCCTCCCACATTTTCTTATTATTCTTCAAAACAGCCCTAAGCATAGTAGACAACGTTCTATTGACTACTTCAGTTTGTCCATCAGTTTGGGGGTGACAAGTAGTACTAAAAAGCAGTTTATTCCCCAACTTAGCCCATAAACATCTCCAAAAGTGGCTAAGAAATTTAGTATCACGATCTGAAACAATAGTATTTGGCACACCATGCAAGCGAATAATTTCACGAAAGAACAAATCAGCAACATTAACAGCATCATCGCTTTTATGACATGGTATAAAGTGTGCCATTTTCGAGAATCTATCCACGACAACAAATATGCTATCCCTCCCCTTCTTTGTTCGAGGTAAACCTAATAAGCAAGGAACTCGGATTGGTGGTGGATATATGGTGGTGGTATATGGCAGCGGTGGTGGTAGCGGTGGTAGTATATGGATATGGATCGGTGGTGGTATATGGACACGGATTGGTGGTGGTATATGGATACGGATTCGGTGCGGTGGTGGTAGATGGCAGGGGCGATGATGATGGTGCGGCGGCGGCGTGATAACTTATGACCAGAACTCGAAACTCTAAAAGACTAGACTCTAAGACCAGCAACTAGACACGACGATGCAACCGCAAATTCAACAAAGCAAAACCCTAAAAAGATTATGCAAAGGCTCAGATTGGTTCGGATATGATGAACTAACCCTAATTTTTTTTGGCTTTTTCGTGGACTGTAGGTATGAAGAACAGACTCGATCTAAACTACGAAAAACTGTAAAATCTCACCGAGCAACCTGGAAATCTGATACCACTTGATAGAGGCAAAGGTGTCCCGTCTTTCGATGAGATGGTGGATTTCGCTTTGGTGGAAGTCGACTTTGACGATCCGACTACGAACGTGCGAGGACGTCGCGCCTTAGCAATCGCTAAACCAACTCCGAGAGGTTATTGACCACGCCGGAGCACGATCAACCTGACCACGAGGGTCTGTTTCCTGCGAGCAAACGAAGAACAAGCAAGAAACTGAGATTGCAATCTGGATATTGCGAATATAAGATGTAAGCTTTATTGATCAAGGTGGGGTTCTGTGACGCCTTTGTCTGGTCGTTGAACACAAACGAAGTACGCGAAGTTGCAGCTATGGCGAACTTTTAATCTAAACAAAACCCAAGGTCTAAACGATGCCCTAAGGGCTGTATATATGGAGGAAGAGGGGGTGGATTTCGTGGCCCTTGGTGGAGGGGTCCGAAATCAACCCTATCTCTTGTTTCCCCACACATACGGACTCTAAAAATAGCCTATACTTATGTATTTCGAAATTACATGGGCCTGGCCCAATAATAAGGTGACGCAGCACCTAAAATAGCCTCGGGACGAAATTTATGAAGTGGCATCTTGTATATTTCGTCCAAGGCTTCATGCACACATTATGGTGGCTTCAAAGTCCTGAAATCATCACTTGTAACTCCGTTCTTGTTCCCCTTGTGCATGCCATCATCTCCATGCTTGTTCTTGCTCCAATGTTCATCCTTCTCCAAGCTAGGCCCTTCATTTGTAAGCAAAACAAATGTATCCAATTTAGGCAGCATCATATTCTCATGAACATTAGAATCATTACCAAGAAACGAAAGTACCTGATAATTTAGTTGGCGTGCACGAGCTCTAGTAATTGGTCCAGTATGTATAGCAGCAGGGGCTGTGGGTGTAACAATTGTATTGATGTCCTCATCAATGGCAATCCTTGAAAGTACTTCATTTTCTCATGCGCTTCTTGCCTGACTGCCCCAAAATTTCTTGTCCTCTATAGTGGAGATATCGTTTCCATATATATATTGACCGATGCCAGGAATGCCCGTTAGTTCTTGGCTTTCACATGCATGAGTTACAGCATGCCATCCGGCGAAAACAAGGAGAATAAGGCATATAGCCGCTGGATTTTCTTTAATTTACGGCCAAATGAGATTGCCCGGATCATAGAGCATCTGTAGAAAGGTACGTTTGTCCCTACGAGGGGGGCTAATGTCTATAAGCAACATAATCTCTCGGATTTCCTTCAAAAGAAAGTGCCAATGGGTTCAGAAACTTGTCTGAAAAATAGCGACGAATGATGTTCCTTGACTTTCAGGGCCAAAATGTCCTGCTTAAAGCCGTATTTGAGGGTACTCCGGGTCTCCTGGCGCAAGCGGGCAGTATTTTTTGCATTCGAACGCTCGCCGCGAGCAGTTTGAGAACTTGTGGATCCGACACGGACTCTGAATGACAAAATTATGACCGTTTTAGTGAACATCTGTCCATTCTATGGCAGTCCTTGAAAGTACTTCATTTTCCCGTGCACTCTTTGCTTAACCGCCCAAAAATTTCTTGTCCTCTATTGTGGAGATATCGTTTCCACATATATATGGATCGATGCCAGGAATGCCCTTTTGTTCTTGGCTTTCACGCGCATGAGTTATGGCATGCCTTCCGGCGAAAACAAGGATAATAAGGCATATAGCCGATGGATTTTCTTCAATTTACGGCCAAATGAGATTGTCCGGATCATAGAGCATATGCAGAAAGGTATGTTTGTCCCTACGAGGGGGGCTAATGTCTATAAGCAACATAATCTCTTGGATTTCCTTCAAAAGGAAGTGCCAATGGGTTCAGAAACTTGTGTGAAAAACAGCGACGAATGATGTTCTTTGACTTTCAGGGCCAAAAAGTCATGCTTAAGGCCGTATTTGAGGGTACTCCGGGCCCCCTGGCGCAAGCAGGCAGTATTTTCTGGATTCAGATGCTCGCCGCGAGCAGTTTGAGAACTTGTGGGTCTGACACGGACTCCGAATGACAAAATTATGACTGTTTTAGTGAACATCTATCCATACTATGGCAGTCCTTGAAAGTACTTCATTTTCCCGTGCGCTCTTTGCCTAACTGCCCCAAAATTTCTTGTCCTCTATAGTGGAGATATTGTTTCCACATATATATTGATCGATGCTAGGAATGCCCTTTTGTTCTTGGCTTTCACGCGCATGAGTTACAGCATGCAATCCGGCGAAAACAAGGAGAATAAGGTATATAGCCGCTGGATTTTCTTCAATTTACGGCCAAACGAGATTGCCCGGATCATAGAGCATCTGCAGAAAGGTACGTTTGTTCCTACCAGGGGGGATATTGTCTATAAGCAACATAATCTCGCGAATTTCCTTCAAAAGGAAGTGCCAATGGGTTCAGAAACTTGTCTGAAAACAGCGACGAATGATGTTCTTTGACTTTCAGGGCCAAACAGTCCTGCTTAAAGCTGAATTTGAGGGTACTCCAGGCCTCCTGGCGCAAGCGCGGAGTATTTTTCTGGATCCGCACGATCGCCGCGAGCAGTTTGAGTACTTATGGGTCCGACACGGACTCCTAATGACAAAATTATGACCGTCTTAGTGAGCATCTGTCCATACTATGGTAATCCTTGAAAGTACTTCATTTTCTCGTGTGCTTTTTGCCTGATTGCCCCAAATTTTTTTGTCCTCTATAGTGGAGATATCGTTTCCACATATATATTGACCGATGCCAGGAATGCCCTTTAGTTCTTGGCTTTCACATGCATGAGTTACAGGATGCCATCCGGCGAAAACAAGGAGAATAAGGCATATAGCCGCTGGATTTTCTTCAATTTACGGCCAAATGAGATTGCCCGGATCATAGAGCATCTGCAGGAAGGTACATTTGTCCCTACCAGGGGGGCTAATGTCTATAATGAGCATAATCTCTCAAATTTCCTTCAAAAGGAAGTGCCAATGGGTTCAGAAACTTGTCTGAAAAACACCGACGAATGATGTTCTTTGACTTTCAGGGCCAAAAAGTCCTGCTTAAGGCCGTATCTGAGGGTACTCTGGGCCTCCTCGCACAAGCAGGTAGTATTTTCTGGATTCAGACGCTCGCCGCGAGCAGTTTGAGAACTTGTGGGTCCGACACGGGCTCCGAATGACAAAATTATTACCATTTTAGTGAACATCTGTCCATTCTATGGCAGTCCTTGAAAGCACTTCATTTTCACGTGCGCTTTTTGCCTAACCGCCCCAAAATTTCTTGTCCTCTATAGTGGAGATATCGTTTCCACAAATATATTGATCGATGCCAGGAATGCCCTTTTGTTCTTGGCTTTCACGCGCATGAGTTACAACATGCCATCCGGCGAAAACAAGGAGAATAAGGCATATAGCCTCTGGATTTTCTTCAATTTACGGCCAAATGAGATTGCCCGGATCATAAGCATCTGCAGAAAGGTACGTTTGTCCCTACCAGGGAGGATAATGTGATGTAGGGTGGACCCCTATAGCATCGATCTTTCACGTTTGGAGTGGATCCTACGGGGAATCACGAAGAACACGCGGAAGCACATAGGGAAAACACGGGGGAAACGAGAGAGAATCACTCAACCAACAAGGAATCAATCACACAAGCGCTAGATCATCACACACATAAGGTAGCACATGGTTCAAGATCAACAAAGGTAAGGATACAAAGGAACCGTTCTTCTCCGAGAGGAGGCCTTGATGTTCTTCCCTAGAAGGGGTCTTGAATCCGCTTGGGGGATCTTCTCCAAAGAGGTCGTGAGCTCCGAGGAGAAGTAACCAAGTGGATGAGCAAAGGCTCTCACACAAATATGAGCTAATCCAATGCTAAGTCTCAAAGTGAGGAGAGGGGGTCCTATAAATAGACTAGGGGGCGAAGGGGTACATGTGCTCAGCCCAACACGCGCGCGCAGGCTCTGGCCGGATGATCCGGGCTAGGGCCGGATGATCCGGGCTGGTCCAGGTGGAGGCCCGGATGAGCTGGATGTCCGACTGGTGGTGGCGCAGGGCCGGATGTCCGGCTGGGGGTCCGGATGTCCGGGCAGGGTCCGGATGATCCGGGACTGGGTCCGGATGATCCGGCTTCAGGTTTGAGCTTCGGGTGTCTTCGGATGAGTTAGCCGGATCGTCCGGGCCGGGGTCTGGGTCGTCTGGGCTCTGTCCGGATCGTCCGGGCCGCCGTCCGGATCGTCCGGCCATCCTGGTCCTTGGTGCTTTTTCCTCTCCGTCTTCATACATGTCTTCCGCTTCCGGTTCTCCTTGCTTCCTAGCTTCTTCATGGTGAACTCCTTGGTACCTGAGTATGCATAGCGTTTCCGTTTGAGGTAGTAACCATGTCTCATGTGAATCGAAAGGGAATTGTGAGAGGAGTGATGTCACCTCGGTTTCAAGAGCTCTTGCACGTGCTCGAGTCATATGTCCTTGTGGGGTTGGATGTGTTGATGTAGAGTCCATGGGGATGATGGAAGGATGCTCCGCATCATATCCCCTCCCTTCGAAAGGATCCGACCTCGGATCAAGATCTTCATCACCATGGAAAGGCGAGAGGTCTTTGAAGTTGAAGGTGTCACTCATGTTGTACTTGTCGCTTGGTAGGTCGAGCTTGTAGGCGTTGTTGTTGTAGCGTGCTAACACCTTGAAGGGTCCATCGGCTCGAGGGAGAAGTTTGGACTTGCGTTCGTTGGGGAAGCGTTCCTTGCGAAGGTGTAGCCAAACGAGATCGCCTATGTTAAAGATCATGGGTTGTTTGTTGATGTTGAGCTTGGTCGCTAGTCGTTGTACTTGGCGCTCGATGGTGTTTCTTGTATCCTCATGTATCTTCTTGATGTAGTTTGCTCGTGCACTCGCATCCATGTTGGTGCGCTCTTGTAGAGGTAGAGGTAGAATGTCCAATGGGGACAATGGGTTGAAGCCGTAGACGACCTCAAAGGGGGACTTGCCGGTCGTCGAATGTCTTGCACGGTTGTAGGCGTACTCGGCGATGGGTAGACATGCTTCCCGCTCCTTGATGTTCTTATTGATCAACACACGAAGTAGAGTGGAGAGAGTCCGGTTCGTCACCTCCGTTTGGCCGTCGGTTTGAGGATGGTATGCGGATGAGAACAAGAGCTTGATTCCGAGCTTGGCGCATAGAGTCTTCCAAAAGTAACTCAAGAACTTGACGTCGCGGTCGGAGACGATTGTCTTTGGTACTCCATGGAGGCGCAAGATTTCCCTACAAAAGAGATTTGCAATATGTGAAGCATCGTCTACCTTGTTGCAAGGAATGTAATGTGCCATCTTAGAAAATCGATCCACAACAACAAACACGGAATCCTTTCCATTTTGAGTTCTAGGCAAACCAAGTACAAAATCCATGCTAATGTCTTCCCAAGGTTGATAAGGAATAGGAAGAGGCATGTAAACACCATGAGATTGAGCTTTTGACTTAGCTTTGCGGCATGTAGAGCATCGGGTGGTGAAGCGCGAGACGTCTCGAAACATCTTGGGCCAAAAGTAGTTCTTGGAGAGTGATGAGGACATGACTACCTTGGATATGACCAAAAATATTACATATATGCATATTTGTCAGGTGATTTCTAGTGCAAATTATTCAATAATCTATTTATGTTATCCAGAACAAAAATACTTCACACACTTTTGTGTTTTGTCTAATTGCAGGTGTATGGGACATTTGTACAATCCACATATGAAGATAAGGAAGAAAGAGATGTTTATTTGCTGTCCAAAAAGTTCTCTCACGTCACTTTTGGCCCAAGAGAAGATAGAGTCCAAGTCTCTCACGTTCTGGATTCAGATTCGGACTGCACAGACATACCTGACTAAAAACGCACACAAGTTTTTCATACGGACTCCGAATTGGGTGATTCTTTTTTTGTTGGAAACTAGATTTCGTGCACTTTCCAACCCAATTGGAATCACCTTCAAATTCGTCCGGAGCGTTGAGTTGTGGACGAAACAATCTGATGCTGCAGCAGAATCCGAGTCAAACTACAAGTCCAAAGGTGTTACATCACCTCCACTTGGGCCCATTGGCCTTGTACGACCTAGATTTAGTTTTAGGCTGCCTTGGGACGTCCTCCCACCTCCTTGGCCGCCACACCTTGCTCCTATATAAGTAGATCCATCTAGTACCTTTTCCTTGGGATTTGTTTAGTTAAAAGTTAGCCATTGCAACTTCGTGTACTTCGTTTGTGTCCAACGACCAGACCAAGACCGCTTCTGGATCCCCACCATTATCAATACTTCATATATATTTGCAATATTCAGATTGCTTTATCATATTCTTGCTCCTTCTTCGATTGCTTGCAGGAATAGACCTTCGTGGTCAGGCTGACCGTGCTTCCAGCATCGTCAGTAACCTCAGGAGATTGGTTTAGCGATTGCTAAGGCGCAACGTCGTGCACGTTTGTAGTCGGATTGTCAAAGTCGTCTCCACCAAATCGATAGTTATCATCTCATCGAAAGATCGGGACACCCCCGCCTCTATCAAGTGGTATCAGTTTTCAGGTTGCTCGGTGAGAATTTCCAGTTTTTCCTAGATTAGATTTATGTTCTTACCTATTGTCCGAGAAAAAGCCACAAAACAAAAGTTAGATCTATTCATCCTTTGTCCTAGCCAGACTGAGCCTTTGCAATTTTCTTTTCATTGTTTGCATTATTGAATTATCGGTTGCATCGCCGTGTCGAGTTGCTGGTCTTAGTGTCTAGTTCCTTTAGAGTTTCGAGTTCTGTTCACATTAGTCACGCAGCCGCTGCATCATTATCCCATCCGCTGTCCACCATCCCATCCACCAATTTCCACCACATGCTACGCACTGTTTATTGTCATAATCATAGTTGAGGTCACTCACATCTTCGCCTGATCCAATCTGCATCTTATCTAGTTTGTCTTGGAAAGAAAAAAAAAGATAGAGAAAAAAAGAGAGAAAAAAGGAAAAAAAAGAAAAAGAGGGAGAAGAAAAAGAAAAAAAAGGCGTGAGAAAAAAAAAGAGAAGAAATTTTTTTTTTGGATCTATCTAGAATCAATCTCGTACCTGAATTCGGATTGGAATCTGTTTTGCGCACTGTTCAGTAAAACAGGTGTATCTTCCTCATACGAAGTCAGTTTTGGCTCCGTGAGTACTCAAATTGAAGATAGCGACGAGCCGCATCTAAATAGTTGCAGAAGCTAGTTCAATATTTGACACCTCAAAATCGGCTTCTAAATAGGTCTTTTTGTCCTCCGAAGTTCGTGAACACAACTTGTTCCAATTTTTCAGGCCAGTTTTAGAATTCTTTGACTCCTCATATCAACTTGGAATTGAGTGATTCTTTTTGCATTGGAAAGCTTGAGTTAGTAGCATTCTTTGAAAGAATTTATCAGAAAATTGTCTCAAACTTTTCAAGAGGAAAGTTGGAGAGAGAGTTGTTGTATATCCTGCTTGGCAGTTGTTTTTCATCATTATCTTCACTGCCGTTGTGATCTTCACTTATATCTTGCTGTCAAGAGCTACTTAGTATCCTTCATTGATGCTAGTTGTGCTACGCCGTGACCTCATTAGTGTTCTAGGCTCGCGTCTCTAGTCCGGTCTAGTCTAGGACCAGCACAGTACCGTCGTTGAGCGTTTATTCAACATTGCATCTTTGAATTGATTATTGCTAATCTTTTGCTACCATATATAGCCAACCCAGCTCCACATATTTCTACACCGTGTATACGTACGCTCCCCTGGCAATCGCTTTACTCAATATTCGGAGTTACTTGACACCGCTGGTTGCCGATCACCGCCTGCTGCATGGTAAGAACTTGTAAGACATTGCTATTTGCTTTACTGTGAGCGTTTTACCACCACATCCTAGTAGTTATAGGAACATTATTTTTGGGTTTTGTTTCTTGTTCTACTAATCATGACAGGATCCAGAGTCAATTCATGGGCTTTGTCGATCGCGGGAGACGTGCCACCACCTTTGCAAATACCACAACCGTCACGAGAGGTGCACAAACATCCAAATGCACATGATCAGGTTAATGTATCTATACCACCATTTAATGGCCGTTTTAAACCTGCTTTATATATTGAATGGGAGTTCGACATAAAAAATATATTTGCTTCCCATAATTTCAATGAACATAAAAAGGTTAAGGTTGCGGTTGGTTCTTTCACTGGTTATGCTTTGGTTTGGTGGAGTGAATATTGTCGGTTACACCCTGATTATATACCTACTACTTGGGATGATTTGAAACTTGCCATGCGACATACTTTCGTCCCTGCTTATTATACTCGTGATGATAGAGGCAAAGGTGTCCCGTCTTTCGATGAGATGGTGGATTTCGCTTTGGTGGAAGTCGACTTTGACGATCCGACTACGAACGTGCGAGGACGTCGCGCCTTAGCAATCGCTAACCCAACTCCGAGAGGTTATTGACCACGCCGGAGCACGATCAACCTGACCACGAGGGTCTGTTTCCTGCGAGCAAACGAAGAACAAGCAAGAAACTAAGATTGCAATCTGGATATTGCGAATATAAGATGAAAGCTTTATTGATCAAGGTGGGGTTCTGTGACGCCTTTGTCTGGTCGTTGAACACAAACGAAGTACGCGAAGTTGCAGCTATGGCGAACTTTTAATCTAAACAAAACCCAAAGTCTAAACGATGCCCTAAGGGCTGTATATAAGGAGGAAGAGGGGGGAATTTCGTGGCCCTTGGTGGAGGGGTCCGAAATCAACCCTATCTCTTGTTTCCCCACACATACGGACTCTAAAAATAGCCTATACTTATGTATTTCGAAATTACATGGGCCTGGCCCAATAATAAGGTGACGCAGCACCTAAAATAGCCTCGGGACGAAATTTATGAAGTGGCATCTTGTATATTTCGTCCAAGGCTTCATGCACCCATTATGGTGGCTTCAAAGTCCTGAAATCATCACTTGTCACTCCGTTCTTGTTTCCCTTGCGCATGCCATCATCTCCATGCTTGTTCTTGCTCCAATGTTCATCCTTCTCCAAGCTAGGCCCTTCATTTGTAAGCAAAACAAATGTATCCAATTTAGGCAGCATCATATTCTCATGAACATTAGAATCATTACCAAGAAACGAAAGTACCTGGTAATTTAATTGGCGTGCACGAGCTCTAGTAATTGGTCCAGTATGTATAGCAGCAGGGGCTGTGGGTGTAACAATTGTATTGATGTCCTCATCACGCCGTGACCTCATTAGTGTTCTAGGCTCGCGTCTCTAGTCCGTTCTTGCCTAGGACCAGCACAGTACCGTCGTTGAGCGTTTATTCAACATTGCATCTTTGAATTGATTATTGCTAATCTTTTGCTACCATATATAGCCAACCCAGCTCCACATATTTCTACACCGTGTATACGTACGCTCCCCTGGCAATCGCTTTACTCAATATTCGGAGTTACTTGACACCGCTGGTTGCCGATCACCGCCTGCTGCATGGTAAGAACTTGTAAGACATTGATATTTGCTTTACTGTGAGCGTTTTACCACCACATCCTAGTAGTTATAGGAACATTATTTTTGGGTTTTGTTTCTTGTTCTACTAATCATGACAGGATCCAGAGTCAATTCATGGGCTTTGTCGATCGCGGGAGACGTGCCACCACCTTTGCAAATACCACAACCGTCACGAGAGGTGCACAGACATCCAAATGCACATGATCAGGTTAATGTATCTATACCACCATTTAATGGCCGTTTTAAACCTGCTTTATATATTGAATGGGAGTTCGACATAAAAAATATATTTGCTTCCCGTAATTTCGATGAACATAAAAAGGTTAAGGTTGCGGTTGGTTCTTTCACTGGTTATGCTTTGGTTTGGTGGAGTGAATATTGTCGGTTACACCCTGATTATATACCTACTACTTGGGATGATTTGAAACTTGCCATGCGACATACATTCGTCCCTGCTTATTATACCCGTGACATGATTAAGAAGTTGCAACACTTAAAACAAGGTAGTGAAACTGTAACAAAATATTATGATGATTTACAAACTACCTTGTTGCATTCCTCTTTAGAAGAAAGTGAAGATGATTTTATGGATAGATTTTGGGGAGGATTAAACCGTGATATTCAAGAGATACTAATTCATGAAGAGTGTTATCCTATGGACCATTTGTTTCATCTTGCTTGCAAAGCTGAACAGGAAATAAAACAACGTGTTGGCCACGAGGAGAACAAGCGCACGATGCACATTCCAAGAGTTGATATGATTGTTCCTTCAACTACTAGGCATACTATGACAACCACATCCGTTGTTGTCAGGACTACATCACCTCCACCATGTGACACATCGCCCCCGAGAGTGGCTACATCATCTGAGTTGATCATAAGAGGTAATGACAAAGGTACTGATCTTCCATCTCTACATGAGAATGATGAATGCCTTGTCAATTTGAATGCACCATCTGATGAGCTACCCACTACTTTGATCACACCACCTATTTTAGAGGACTACGTTGATAATTTGACTTTGCCATGTGATCAAAAAACTGAAATACCAACAATTTTGAGTGCACCCATTGAATTAACTATTGATGCAAAAGAACCAATGCTTAATCATTTTGATATGACCTCTAATCTTGGTGATGATTCTGTGTTGAATGACTTATTGCATGTTTGATTATTTAAGCATGTTGTAGCATGTAAATTTGATGCAAGTAAGGTTTATTCACCAAAATTGGGATGGTTTAATGAAGAACATTGTCAATCTTTTGAAATGAATAAGAGCTTCACTTATATGTGCAAACTGAGTTGCAATATTTTCAGGCCTTCTACTTCTTGTGCTAATTTTTTGGCTTTAGATTTTATGAACTATGCAAGTTACTCATCTATTCATGTGTCATATATGCAAAAATCAAGGGAAGTAAAAATGGATGACATATACATATACAACATGTACACCTTGTCTCTTTTGTCAGCCACATTTCAGATTAAGCAACGCCGAGGACGGCTTTATTTTCAAGAAGGGGAGGATGATGAGGACATGACTACCTTGGATATGACCAAAAATATTACATATATGCATATTTGTCAGGTGATTTCTAGTGCAAACTATTCAATAATCTATTTATGTTATCCAGAACAAAAATACTTCACACACTTTTGTGTTTTGTCTAATTGCAGGTGTATGGGACATTTGTACAATCCACATATGAAGATAAGGAAGAAAGAGATGTTTATTTGCTGTCCAAAATGTTCTCTCACGTCACTTTTGGCCCAAGAGAAGATAGAGTCCAAGTCTCTCACGTTCTGGATTCAGATTCGGACTGCACAGACATACCTGACTCAAAACGCACACAAGTTTTTCATACGGACTCCAAATTGGGTGATTCTTTTTTTGTTGGAAACTAGATTTCGTGCACTTTCTAACCCAATTGGAATCACCTTCAAATTCGTCCAGAGCGTTGAGTTGTGGACGAAACAATCTGATGCTACAGCAGAATCCGAGTCAAACTACAAGTCCAAAGGTGTTACATCACCTCCACTTGGGCCCATTGGCCTTGTACGACCTAGATTTAGTTTTAGGCTGCCTTGGGACGTCCTCCCACCTCCTTGGCCGCCACCCCTTGCTCCTATATAAGTAGATCCATCTAGTAGCTTTTCCTTGGGATTTGTTTAGTTAAAAGTTAGCCATTGCAACTTCGTGTACTTCGTTTGTGTCCAACGACCAGACCAAGACCGCTTCTGGATCCCCACCATTATCAACACTTCATATATATTTGCAATATTCAGATTGCTTTATCATATTCTTGCTCGTTCTTCGATTGCTTGCAGGAATAGACCTTCGTGGTCAGGCTGACCGTGCTTCCAGCATCGTCAGTAACCTCAGGAGATTGGTTTAGCGATTGCTAAGGCGCAACGTCGTGCACGTTTGTAGTCGGATTGTCAAAGTCGTCTCCACCAAATCGATAGTTAGCATCTCATCAAAAGATCGGGACACCCCCGCCTCTATCAGAGAGCGTGGCGAAAGTCTTTTCGCGTCCAAAATGTCCCATGAGTCCGCCTCCATGAGCCTCTTGCAAAAGTAGCAAACGAAGAGAAGACTCGGGAATGCATAGTTTGTTAGCTCTCACAAGATAACCATCCTTGAGGTAATATTGTTCCCAAGATGTATGCGTCAAACATTTAGCATAATGAGGTGCAAAAGATGGATCACTAGCATACAAATCTTTTATGTGCTCAAAGCCAATAACATTCAACTCAAGTTGGGTGACAAGCGTGCATATGCGCGAAAGTGCATCGGCAACTACATTTTCCTTACCCTTAATGTACTTGATCACATATGGGAAAGATTCAATAAATTCACTCCATTTGGCATGACTCTTGTTCAATTTAGTTTGACCTTTCAAGTACTTAAGCGTTTCATGATCGGTATGGATGACAAACTCATGAGGTCTAAGGTAATGTTCCCAAACATGTAGTACACGCACTAAAGCATACAATTCTTTGTCATATATGGGATAGTTAAGTTGAGCACCGGAGAGTTTTTCACAAAAATAAGCAATGGCTCGTTTTTCTTGCATCAAAACTCCACCAATTCCGGTACCACTTGCATCACAATGAACCTCAAAAGTTTTTTCAAAATTGGGCAAAGCAAGAATCGGAGCATGAGTAAGCAAAGACTTGAGCTCATTAAAAGCGTTGGATTGCAAAGATCCCCAAACAAAAGGAGTATTCTTCTTACTCAAAGCATGCAAAGGAGCGGCTATTGTGCTAAAATCTTTCACAAAGCGGCGGTAAAAACCTGCAAGACCAAGGAAACTTCGCACTTGTTGCAAGTTGGTTGGTTGGGGCCAAGTTTTAATTGCTTCAATTTTAGTTTCATCAACATGGACACCCTTGGAAGAGACAACGAAACCCAAGAAAACCACTTTGTCAACGCCAAAAGTGCATTTTTTTCAAGTTGGCATAAAGACTTTCCTTTCGAAGCGTTTGCAAAACAAGTTTAACATGATCAAGATGCTCTTTCATGGTTTTGCTAAACACAAGAATATCATCGAAGTAAACCACAACAAAGATTCCAATATAAGTTCGAAGTACATGATGCATGAGACGCACAAAAGTGTCGGGTGCTTCCGACAAACCCATAGGCATAACCAACCACTCATATAAGCCAAATTTGGTTTTAAAAGCAGTTTTCCATTCATCACCCTCATGAATGTGGATTTGATAATAGCCACTTTTAAGATCAATTTTTGAGAAAAAGTTGGCTCCACTAAGTTCATCAAGCATATCATCTAAGCGAGGAATGGGATGCCTATAGCGAACGGTGATAGCATTTATAGGTCTACAATCGGAGAACAAGCGGAAACTTCCATTGGGCTTAGGCACAAGTATAACGGGAATGGCACAAGGGCTTGAGCTTTCACGTACATGACCGTTGTCGATTAGTTGTTGTACTTGCCGTTGAATCTCCTTGGTTTCTTCGGGATTGGCACGGTATGGAGCTTTGTTTGGAAGTGGTGCGCCGGGGATGAGGTCGATTCGATGCTCAATGCCTCGTAGAGGAGGTAGACCCGGAGGTAGCTCATCGGGGAAAACATCTTGAAATTCCTGCAAAAGAGATTGAAACACCATAGGTAGCTCGTGAATGGTGTTAGTTTTTGTTTCTCCATCCTTGCACACAAGGACAAAGTGCATCACACTCGATGGGTTCTCACACACTTCTCTCATCTCACTTTTGGTGGCAAATAGGATGAGGTTTTTCTCTCTAGGCGAAGAGGCGCTCAAGTGTGGCTCTCACTCACTTTTTGGTGGCTCACTTTCTCACTCTTCTCTCTTTGGTTGGTGGCTTGTTTGTCGGCTATTACTTGACTAGGAGACATGGGTCGTAGGACATATTCTTTTCCTTTCATCTTGAAGCTATAGTGGTTTGTACGCCCATTGTGGAAGACACCACGGTCGAATTGCCATGGCCGACCAAGGAGGAGGTGGCAAACGGTCATTGGGACCACATCACACTCCAAAGTGTCGTCATATGCACCAATTTTGAGGGATACTTGGACCGTATGCTCAACTCGTATAGTGTCGGAGTCACTTAGCCATTGAACCTTGTAGGGGTGCGGGTGCTTCTTCTTGCCCAATTGAAGCTTGGAGCATAGTTCTTCGCTTGCCAAGTTGTGGCAACTACCTCCATCGATGATGACTTTGACGGATCGTCCATTGGTGCCGGCCTTTGTGTGGAAGATGTGGCATCGTTGGTCTTCTTCTTGTTGATGTTGAAGTGTCAAGACCTTGGAGACAACAAGAGCGGGGCTCGTATCTTCATCACAAAAGACTTGATCATCTTCATCCTCGTTCACGCGCCGATGCATGGCCACTTGCTCAATAGCTTCCATTTCATCTTCACTCATTGAGTCGTAGGTGCCATCGTCGTTGAGTATCATGGTGCGCTTGTTGGTGCATTCATAGGACTTGTGGCCTCGGCCGCCGCAAGTGAAACACTTGAAGGAGCTTGTCTTGACGGTCTCATCGTTTGGAGTAGATGATGAAGCACGCGGCTTGAAGTTGCTTGTAGTAGGAGGAAGACGACTTGAACTTGAGGAAGTTTTCTTGTAACTTGACTTGTCGCCGTTGCTTGGAGAAGGCTTGGTTGATGTTGAAGTTGGGGTAGTTGTTGAAGCTTGGTTGTTGGAGAAGCCGTGTGTCTTGGAGGAGTACTTGGCGTACTTGAAGTCATCTTGCACTTGACGTTCCGCCTTTGTAGCTTGATGCACGAGCTCAATGAGGTTGGAGTAGGGTTGGAAGTCAGCGATCTTCTTGATGGGATGATTGAGTCCATTCAAGAATCGTGCCATTGTTTGCTCATCATCTTCCGTGACATTGGCTCGAATCATGGCAATCTCCATTTCCTTGTAGTATTCTTCAACACTCGTTGTTCCTTGCTTGAGGAGTTGTAGCTTCTTGAAGAGATCATGGTTGTAGTAGGTTGGCACAATACGTGCTCGCATGACATGCTTCATTTGAGCCCAAGTGGTGATTGGAGGTTCACCTCTTGCTTGTCGGCGCTCAAGGACTTGTTCCCACCATATGAGCACATAGTCTTGGAACTCAAGTGATGCCATAGCGATCTTCTTCTCTTCCTCATAGTTGTGCAAACGAAAGATTTTGTCGACCTTCAATGCCCATGAGAGGTACTCTTCGGGGTCATTGCTTCCATTGAACTTGGGCATTGTGAATTTGAGCTTGCCATAGCATTGCTCTTCATTGTGTTGTGGGCGATGGTGATGATGACGCCCATGACATGGAGGGTAATCATCCTCATGTTGCTCTTGGCGTGGAGGAAGGCCATTATCAACTTGCTCTTGTTGACCTTGAGGTTGGGGAGGAGCTTGACGTGCTTGTGAAGGAGCTTGTGGGGCTTGACGTTGCGCACGCGGATGGTAGTTCCTCTCTTGGATTTCTTCTCGAAGGGCTTCCTCTTGATTGCGCCTTTCGCGATTGCGGTTGGCGATAGCTCGACTTGATGCTTGAAGGGCACGTTCCGCCTCAAGAGCTTGTGCTTCTCGTTGTTCTTGTTGAAGACGTTGAGCCTCGACGTCTTTTTGCTCTTGATGTAGGCGCGCTCGTTCTTGTTCTTGTTGGCGATGAAGATGTTGTCTGTCGGAGAAACTGATCCACGAACACCTATGGGACCGGCGGACCGAGCCCCTTTCGGTTCGGCGAAGGGCGGAGGTCGCACGAAGAGCAGATCGAGGCGAAGCACACGAGCAGTTTACCCACCTTCGGAGCTCTCCGGAGAGAAGATACTCCTACTGCTGCATGTATGTGTATATTGAGTTCTTGCTCGGGAGCAATGAGAGCTACCAGACCGAGCGTGAGAATGTTTCTGGCGTTCGAATGAGCCGACCCCCCCCCCCTACGTTGCGCATGGGCCTCCTTTTATATGCTCAAGGGGTCACCGACAGGTGGCAATGCAGACAAAGGGCAAAAATGGAATAAGAGATGTGGTAGGTACAACTACCTATACTGTAGATACAGTGTATCATACCTAACTCTGACGGTAGGGGACAAAGGCATTAAATGCCCGTCTGTGTCGCCCAAACAGTGTAAACAGAGACCGTCAGGGGCGCCACCGCTCGCCACGATGGCTATCTTCTCAGCGCCGCTTGCCACTGTGCACCGCTGGCTGCACAGCTTCTCGCCACGCGCGCCTGGAAGGGCCCAAGGGCGACACGTTGGTGGATGTGCTGGAGCGCGGGTGCGGAGTGGCCGTTTGCCGCGGCAAGCGCCTTGCCGCGGTCGTTGTCTTGTCGGGCCCGGGAGCTTGTCGCTCACCGAGCCTTGCCGGGACACGTGGCGCGTCGCGGCAAGCTTTCTTGAGATGCCTTGGTCGGCCTTCCCAGCAAGCTCCTCTTGCCGGGGCCTTGTCTCCCTATCTTGAATGCCTCGGTTGGCCTTCCCGGCAAGCTCCTCTTGCCGGGGTCTTGTCTTGAATACTTTGTTCTTGAACGGCTCCAGAGGAACCACGCAGGACCTTGGCGGTCACCCAGCAAGCCTTGCCGCGGGGTGCTGTGACTGCCTGTGCACAAGTTCGGGATACTAGGGTACCCCCTACTCTAGTACACCGACAGGAGCCCCCGGGCCTGGGCCACACACGGTGCCGAGCGCTGTTGGGCCAGGCCCAAAACAGGGCACGGGCACGTGCGGCCTGGGTTGTGCCGTTTCCTACTCCGTATCCACCGCGCCCTCCCGAACGGCACGTGTTGAATGCGGCATCGTGTGAGAGATCGTGGGTGATTTCTTTATTCAGGAAAAGCGTAACGTTCGCCCCCTCCCACTTTATAAGCAGAAGAAACAGGGGCAGTCGCCCCTCTCGCCGGTTACTACTCCAAAATCTCCATCGCTCCCCCCCTCTGAGAGAGAGCAGCGCTCCGCCCCCCATCGCCACCAGCACCACCAACGCCGCCGACCTCTCCCACCACTT
>NW_021221761.1:218769-242623 GCF_002162155.2 Triticum dicoccoides
GAATACTACTATCTCTTCTGGTCGACGCAGACGCGAGCGCATCCGCGCACGAAGGTACTCTCGGCCGCCGCCTCGAAACTGGCTCCGACCGGATACCCCTTTTTCGTGTTGTTCTTCTACTGCGGGCTCTGCCCACCTTTCTCCGAATTCTTTTGTGACATCATGAACACCTACGGGCTCCACCTCCTTGATTTCACCGTCTTGGAGCTGGACGCAATGCTCCTGGAGCTGTTCAAGCATGATCCCGAGCATCCCGGAGCGTTTAGGTTGCCGAGGGGGGTCGTTCCGCTCTGCAACAACTCTTCGCTTGACCGCATCCGCGCAATGATGCCGCTCTGCGATTCGCATGGGATTGTCTCCACTTGGCAAGAGCCTGCCGATGATGTCATGCAAGTTCGACAGCCTGGCAGAAGTGGCGATCCGCCCCGACGAGCAGAAGAGCCTCACCCGCGACACCACTGATGACGAGATGCGGTGCATTGCCACCAGGCTGGAAGAGGCAGAAGCAGCCGTTGCCGTGGGCCAGTTTGGATTCACCGTGGAGGAGGCAGAGGCAGCAGAGGCGGCAAGCCTTGCCGAGCGGGAGGAGCTTGCCGGCGAGGAAGAGCTCGTTTGGCCTGAAACAGAGTCGAGCGAGCCTGCCGAGGGCGCGAGCGACTCGTTGAAGATCGGCTCCACCTCTTCTCCACCTTCAGCCAGCTCGCCGCAAGCGGAGCCCCAAGCTCCACCAAGAAGGCGTCTTCGCAGGGCCGGGGACGCAGCAGGGCGGCAGACAAGTCAACAGCCGCCGCGCCGCGCGACACGCTCTACCGCGGCAAGCACTGTTGCCGTGGGAGCGCCTCACGCCGCTGCTGCAACTGGAGCGGGGTCCTCTCGCACCACCGCCACTGCCCCCGCCAAGCGGTCGAGGGAACCTACTCCTCCGCCTCGTCGCGCTGGAGGGGAGCCGGACTTCGATCTCTCCGCGCTCAGCTCCGACGAGGAAGAAGAAGAGTATGATTTCTCTGCTGTACTTGTAGTTCTTCAATTTGGTTGCTTTGTCTTGTATCTGATTTGCTTCATTCTGAACTTATTCCTTTTCAGGACGCTGGCTCAAAGAGCTGCGAAGAGAGCCAAGGCCCCGGTGATTGTCATCGAGGATGAACCCACTGCGCCAACGGGGGACATGCCTGAGACCACCTTGCCGGACCCGGCAGCTACTCCCCAAAGCAGCCCCCAGCGCAACCCCCAGCGTAAGTATATGGTTTACTTCTTACTGTTAGGAGCGCACGGGTACTCTTTATTTGCTGATATCTTGATTGTTGGGTTGCGTAGGAGCAGAGCAGCTTCACCAGGAGCATCCGGAAACTGCTCCCGAAGTGCCATCTGCTTCGACTACACCGCTAAGGGAGGATTCCCCGGCAAGGGAGCGTTCTCTGGCAAGGGAAAAGTCTCCGGCAAGGGACAATTCTCCGGCAAGGGGCAGCACCAGCGACCCTCCGGTGATGGAGACTGTAGATCCAAGCACAGGTAACCCTTCTTGCTTGAAAACTACCCTTGCGTTCTTCTTCTCCAGACTTTCTTTTTGGATTTTTGCTTGACCTTTCTCCCTCCTCCGTTCTTCAGATCCATCTGCAGCAGAGCTGATGGTGACCGAGGTCGCTGACGAGGAGAACGCGCGCGGTGACACCGACGACGCCGCCGCCACCGAGGAAGAAGCCGGCGCTGATGGTCCCGCCAGCGAAGAGGCCGCCGAGGCTGCCGCCGCAGAAACTGGCGAGGGGTCCGGCGATCGCACTGACGGCCCTGAGGCCGCAGGAGCGCCAGGCACTACGCCGACCGCCGACCCCTCCGCCGCCGCTGCTGCAGCGCCAGGCTCCGAAGAGCCCCAGCCTGGCGCCTATTTGAAGGCCGGCGACGACATCTTCATCAAGCTCCCCTGGGCGTCGAGCTCCAGGGCGCCGGTTGAAGGAGAAATCCTGGATGGAGAAGTGCTTGCCTCCGCTGGGTTGTCGCTTGTCGACGCACCGGGAAGCAGCAGCGACGAGCCTGAGGAGGAGAAGCTGCTGTCGCTCTACCGCGCCCGACAAGCCAAGCTGGAATCCCGTGAGGCGCTTGTCGCAAAGGCGGGAGTTGACATCGAGAAGCGCGCGGAGGAGCTCCGGGGTCTGAGGCAGGAAGCTCTCCGGTCTTTGGCAGAAGAGCGGGAGCAACTTTCCGAGGCGCGGAAAGCCTTCCTCCTTGAGAAGGCCGAAGTCGAAGAGCAACAGCGTCTTGCCGCCGAGAAGCTGTTTGCGCAGGAAGGCGAGCTGGCGCAGCGGAATGTCAACCTTGACAGCCATGAGGAGGAACTTGCCGTGCGCGAGCAATCAATTGGCGGGGCCCTCCAGAAAGCAAAGGACGCCGCCGCAGCTGCCGAGGCCGCCAAGAAGGAGCTGGAGGCGAAAGTGGCGCAGCTGGAGGCCGACCTCAAGGCAGGCGGCGAGGAGCTTGCCGCGCTCAAGCTTGAGCGCGAGAAGGATGCCGCCACTCATGGCGAGCTGCAGGGTCTCCTTGCCGAGAGGAGCAAAGAACTTAGCGCCACCAAGGATTCCAACGCCGATCTCGAGCTGAAGCTGGCCACCTTAACCTAGACGCTGGACGGGGCCAGGGAGCGGGAAGCGGCCTTGGCGGAGAAGGTGAAGGCCAACGAGGCGTTGCTGGCGAGTGCTGCCGCCGCCCAGAACACCTTCAGGGAAAATGTGGAGCACTGGACGGAGGGCCTTGTGGATGTTGCCGCCACCATCGACGGGGAGCTGGCGCAGCTGGGTATGGAGGATCTTGGGTACTCCTCCGATGAGCGTCTCCAACCCAGCGCCAAGCTCAGCCTGTTCTTCAAAGGCGTGGCGACGACGCTCCAGCGACTCCGGGAGAGGATCCCAAAGCAGCTGGCCGACGAGTCGCGCAAGATCTACGCGGGAGCTCTTCAGAAGGTGCTGGTGAAGATGGCCTTCCGCAACCCAGGCCTCAACCTCACCAACGTCCTCAGGTCCTTGCCGCCCGATGCCGATCTCGAAGCGCTCAAGGCCCTTGTCGCACCCATTGTGGACAAGGTGAGCGGGATCAAGAGGGTTGAGGGCGATCGCGTAGACTAGGCCGCCCGTTTTCTTTTTACTTTGTCGTTGCTGACCATGTTATGAAAACAATCTGTTAGAGCTGCGTCAAGCTATCTTGTAATATAACTCCATTTTGGGTAGCAACTGCTGTGTTATTTCCTTTACTTGATTCCTTCCTTTGTATGTTTTTGCCCTACGCTTTTAGGGAACTTGCCGGTGCAGGCACCCTTGCCGCGAGCGCTGGGTGCGGGACGTCAGCAGCCTGCTGGCGGTGCCGCTACCGACAAGAAACCTTGCCGCAGCTAGTCGCAGCTCACTTAAGTTGTTGAGCGGACTCGAAACAAAGTAAGGGTCAACTAGTTACGGGTTGGTTCCTCCGCGCACAGGTTTTCCATACAAAGCACGGTCATTCAAGGGAGATAACTTAAAATTTTTAAAACTGATTGCTCAAACTTTGGCAACTTAGCTTTTCTGTCGTTTGCTTCCTGGTAAAGAGAAACTTTCTTGAACGACGCCTAGTCCACACCATTATCTTCTCCTCCCCCCCCCCGACAAACTTGTGGGCGAGGGAACCTTCCTTCCTTTGAGAAAGAGAAAGAAGAGAAAATAAAGATATGGAGCCTTACGGCTCATTGTTGCTTACCGGGGGTAGGTGCTGCACGAGGTGTCAGATAATACATGAAAAAAAAAGAAAGCATGAAATTGACAAGATGTGCGGAGCACATGAGCTTTATTTATGCACGGGGTCTGCGCCCGGCTTTGTACGAAGGATTACATGCAACAGCGGCAAGACTTGTACAAAAGGTGGTTGCCGGAACAGGTTCCGGCAACCGCGCCCTACGGGTAAAACTTACGAAGATGTTCAATGTTCCAGGAGTTGCTCACCGGAATGCCATCTTCGGTCTCAAGGCGGACAGCGCCAGGCCTATTGACTCGTTTCACCCGGTAAGGGCCTTCCCACTTCGGCGTCAACTTGTTGGAATTCTTGGCGGACTGAACGCGCTGAAGAACAAGGTCGCCTTCCTCAAAACTTCTGGCATTAACTTTGCGGCTATGGTAGCGACGCAAAGCTTGCTGATATCGAGCAGCTCGTACAGCGGCCTGAAGACGGTCTTCCTCAAGGAGCAGCGCGTCATCTTGCCGCAGCTGCTCTTGCTCAAGCTCATCATAAGCGAGCACTCGAGGTGACCCGTATACGAGTTCCGTGGGGAGAACTGCCTCTGCTCCATAGACTAGAGCGAAAGGTGTCTGGCCAGTGGCTCGATTTGGCGTCGTCCTGATCGACCAAAGAACCACCGGCAGCTCCTCAATCCAGTTCTTTCCGCACCTGCACAGCCTGTCGAAAGTCCTGGTCTTGAGCCCGCGCAGCACTTCAGCATTTGCCCTCTCCGATTGACCGTTGCTTCTCGGATGAGCAACAGAAGCGAAGCAGACCTTGGCGCCAAGATCTTGGACGTACTGCATGAAGGTGCGGCTCGTGAATTGCGTGCCATTGTCGGTGATGATCCTGTTAGGGATTCCGAAACGGCAAACAATCGACCTGAAGAACTTGACTGCTGACTGTGCTGTCACCTTCCTCACTGGTTCCACTTCCGGCCACTTTGTGAACTTGTCGATTGCAACGAACAAGTACTCAAAGCCCCCGACAGCTCAGGGGAAGGGGCCGAGGATGTCGAGCCCCCAGACCGAAAATGGCCATGATAAAGGGATCGTCTAGAGAGCTTGAGCTGGCTGGTGTATCTGCTTGGAATGGAACTAGCACGCTTCACACTTGGTTACTTGTGCAGTTGCATCCTGGAGGGCTGTCGGCCAAAAGAAACCTTGTCGGAACGCTTTGCCGGCAAGTGCTCTTGCGCCAATGTGGTGACCACATATGCCTCCATGTATCTCTACCAACAGCTGTTGTCCATCTTCCCGGCGAATACACTTTAATTTCACACCGTTGAGTCTTCTTCTGTACAGTATGTTGTCGACAAACTTGTACATACTTGACCGCCGGGCTACTCTTTCCGCTTCTTCTTGCTCTTCGGGAAGCTCTCCTGCCTGAAGGAAACGGACAATCTGCTATGCCCATGCTGGAGCCTGCGGCTCGACAACAAGGACTAAAGGCACATCTGCTGCTGCAGGAACATCCGCTTCTACGGCAAGGGCCTGCGGCCCAGCCGGAGCTTGATGTTCCCCGGCAAGCTTGCCGGAGCAAAACTTGTCGGGAGCGTCTGCTTCAACGGCACAAACCCTAGGGCTTGCCGGAGCAGACTGCTCCTCAGCACTCTTGGTGTTGATCTTGGGGACCCTCTTGGCGGCGGCTTCGGGAAGCTCTGCCGGAAAATAGTCACCAGAAACCAACTTCCTCTTCTTGCTCTGTCCAGTTGATGGTGTTACAGAAGGTTGAGTCAGCTTGAGCACAAAGATCCCTGGTTCCATAGGTAACTTAAGTGCGGCGCACTTTGACAGGCCGTCAGCAATGTCATTCTGAGTTCTTGGAACATGTTCCATCTGAATGCCGTCAAAGTGTTCTTCTAGCTTTCTCACCTCATCAACATAAGCTTCCATCAACGGACTCTGATAATTCTTGTCCACTTGGCGGACGACAAGCTGTGAGTCACCCCTGACAATGAGCTTCTTGATCCCAAGGTCTGCTGCGATCCTGAGACCGGCAAGCAAGCCTTCATACTCTGCAGTATTGTTTGTTGCCTGCTCCTTGGGAAAGTGCATCTGGAGTACGTACTTGAGGTGCTCTCCGGTGCGTGCGACAAGCAGCACGCCCTCACCGGCGCCCTGCAGCGAGAAGGCACCATCAAAGTACATCAGCCACTCTTTGCTTGCCTGATAGAGGCGAGGGTCCCGATCTTTCGATGAGATGATAACTATCGATTTGGTGGAGACGACTTTGACAATCCGACTACAAACGTGCACGACGTTGCGCCTTAGCAATCGCTAAACCAATCTCCTGAGGTTACTGACGATGCCGGAAGCACGGTCAGCCTGACCACGAAGGTCTATTCCTGCAAGCAATCGAAGAACGAGCAAGAATATGATAAAGCAATCTGAATATTGCAAATATATATGAGGTATTGATAATGGTGGGGATCCGTAAGCGGTCTTGGTCTGGTCGTTGGACACAAACGAAGTACACGAAGTTGCAATGGCTAACTTTTAACTAAACAAATCCCAAGGAAAAAGCTACTAGATGGATCTACTTATATAGGAGCAAGGGGTGGCGGCCAAGGAGGTGGGAGGACGTCCCAAGGCAGCCTAAAACTAAATCTAGGTCGTACAAGGCCAATGGGCCCAAGTGGAGGTGATGTAACACCTTTGGACTTGTAGTTTGACTCGGATTCTGCTGCGGCATCAGATTGTTTCGTCCACAACTCAACGCTCCGGACGAATTTGAAGGTGATTCCAATTGGGTTGGAAAGTGCACGAAATCTAGTTTCCAACAAAAACAGAATCACCCAATTCGGAGTCCGTATGAAAAACTTGTGTGCGTTTTGAGTCAGGTATGTCTGTGCAGTCCGAATCTGAATCCAGAACGTGAGAGACTTGGACTCTATCTTCTCTTGGGCCAAAAGTGACGTGAGAGAACTTTTTGGACAGCAAATAAACATCTCTTTCTTCCTTATCTTCATATGTGGATTGTACAAATGTCCCATACACCTGCAATTAGACAAAACACAAAAGTGTGTGAAGTATTTTTGTTCTGGATAACATAAATAGATTATTGAATAGTTTGCACTAGAAATCACCTGACAAATATGCATATATGCAATATTTTTGGTCATATCCAAGGTAGTCATGTCCTCATCAGTACCACATCACAATCAACATAATCAGCATATGTAGAGATACTAAAATGCACACGAACAGTACGTGTTACCTTAACCTTGCCGCTGTTGTTGAACCATTGGATGTAGTAAGGATGTGGATGTGGTCTTGTGGTGAGAGAAAGCTTCTCCACCATCTCCATGCTAGCCAAGTTGTTGCAGCTCCCTCCGTCTATTATGACGCGCACAGAACGTTCCTTCACAACTCCCTTGGTATGGAACAAATTGTGCCTCTGATTTTGCTCAGCTTGTGTGACCTGCACACTCGAAACACGTTGAGCAACTAAACATTCATACCTGTCAGCGTCTTCAGGAGCCATGTATTGCGTCTCATGATCAGAATCATCTCCACCATGTTCTTCACGTGTAATAAGAGCCAAAGTCTCCTCATCATAGTCACTAGCGGACTCATATCCACCATCCGCGGTAGCAATCATCACACGCGGAGATTTGCATTCTCTCGCATAATGACCTCCTCCCTTACAACGACGACAAATAATATCACTTGTGTGCCCTGTTGATGCCATGGAAGAAGAAGAACGCTGTGCAGGCCCCGCAGGTGCGCTCTTGGCAGATAATGGTGGTTGTGCCTGTTTTCTTGTATCACGGCTGGAGGTGGCACCGGATGGAGGTGCTGGTGCAGTTGAAGTAGAAGATGCACGTGGTGTCCATGATGAAGGTCTGATAGAGGCGGGGGTGTCCCGATCTTTCGATGAGATGATAACTATCGATTTGGTGGAGACGACTTTGACGATTCGACTACAAACGTGCACGACGTTGCGCCTTAGCAATCGCTAAACCAATCTCCTGAGGTTACTGACGATGCCGGAAGCACGGTCAGCCTGACCACGAAGGTCTATTCCTGCAAGCAATCGAAGAACGAGCAAGAATATGATAAAGCAATCTGAATATTGCAAATATATATGAGGTATTGATAATGGTGGGGATCCGTAAGCGGTCTTGGTCTGGTCGTTGGACACAAACGAAGTACACGAAGTTGCGTTGGCTAACTTTTAACTAAACAAATCCCAAGGAAAAAGCTACTAGATGGATCTACTTATATAGGAGCAAGGGGTGGCGGCCAAGGAGGTGGGAGGACGTCCCAAGGCAGCCTAAAACTAACCCTAGGTCGTACAAGGCTCATGGGCCCAAGTGGAGGTGATGTAACACCTTTGGACTTGTAGTTTGACTCGGATTCTGCTGCAGCATCAGATTGTTTCGTCCACAACTCAACGCTCCGGACGAATTTGAAGGTGATTCCAATTGGGTTGGAAAGTGCACGAAATCTAGTTTCCAACAAAAAAAGAATCACCCAATTCGGAGTCCGTATGAAAAACTTGTGTGCGTTTTGAGTCAGGTATGTCTGTGCAGTCCGAATCTGAATCCAGAACGTGAGAGACTTGGACTCTATCTTCTTTTGGGCCAAAAGTGACGTGAAAGAACTTTTTGGACAGCAAATAAACATCTCTTTCTTCCTTATCTTCATATGTGGATTGTACAAATGTCCCATACACCTGCAATTAGACAAAACACAAAAGTGTGTGAAGTATTTTTGTTCTGGATAACATAAATAGATTATTGAATAGTTTGCACTAGAAATCACCTGACAAATATGCATATATGCAATATTTTTGGTCATATCCAAGGTAGTCATGTCCTCATCATCCTCCCTTTCTTGAAAATAAAGCCGTCCTCGGCGTTGCTTAATCTGAAATGTGGCTAACAAAAGAGACAAGGTGTACATGTTGTATATGTATATGTCATCCATTTTTACTTCCCTTGATTTTTGCATATATGACACATGAATAGATGAGTAACTTGCATAGTTCATAAAATCTAAAGCCAAAAAATTAGCACAAGAAGTAGAAGGCATGAAAATATTGCAACTCAGTTTGCACATATAAGTGAAGCTCTTATTCATTTCAAAAGATTGACAATGTTCATCATTAAACCATCCCAACATTGGTGAATAAACCTTACTTGCATCAAATTTACATGCTACAACATGCTTAAATAAGCAAACATGAAATAAGTCATTCAACACAGAATCATCACCAAGATTAGAGGTCATATCAAAATGATTAAACATTGGTTCTTTTGCATCAATAGTTAATTCAATGGGTGCACTCAAAATTGTTGGTATTTCAGTTGTTTGATCACATGGCAAAGTCAAATTATCAACGTAGTCCTCTAAAATAGGTGGTGTGATCAAAGTAGTGGGTAGCTCATCAGATGGTGCATTCAAATTGACAAGGCATTCATCATTCTCATGTAGAGATGGAAGATCAGTACCTTTGTCATTACCTCTTATGATCAACTCAGATGATGTAGCCACTCTCGGGGGCGATGTGTCACATGGTGGAGGTGATGTAACACCTTTGGACTTGTAGTTTGACTCGGATTCTGCTGCAGCATCAGATTGTTTCGTCCACAACTCAATGCTCCGGACGAATTTGAAGGTGATTCCAATTGGGTTGGAAAGTGCACGAAATCTAGTTTCCAACAAAAAAAAGAATCACCCAATTCGGAGTCCGTATGAAAAACTTGTGTGCGTTTTGAGTCAGGTATGTCTGCGCAGTCCGAATCTGAATCCAGAACGTGAGAGACTTGGACTCTATCTTCTCTTGGGCCAAAAGTGACGTGAGAGAACTTTTTGAACAGCAAATAAACATCTCTTTCTTCCTTATCTTCATATGTGGATTGTACAAATGTCCCATACACCTGCAATTAGACAAAACACAAAAGTGTGTGAAGTATTTTTGTTCTGGATAACATAAATAGATTATTGAATAGTTTGCACTAGAAATCACCTGACAAATATGCATATATGCAATATTTTTGGTCATATCCAAGGTAGTCATGTCCTCATCATCCTCCCCTTCTTGAAAATAAAGCCGTCCTCGGCGTTGCTTAATCTGAAATGTGGCTAACAAAAGAGACAAGGTGTACATGTTGTATATGTATATGTCATCCATTTTTACTTCCCTTGATTTTGCATATATGACACATGAATAGATGAGTAACTTGCATAGTTCATAAAATCTAAAGCCAAAAAATTAGCACAAGAAGTAGAAGGCATGAAAATATTGCAACTCAGTTTGCACATATAAGTGAAGCTCTTATTCATTTCAAAAGATTGACAATGTTCATCATTAAACCATCCCAACATTGGTGAATAAACCTTACTTGCATCAAATTTACATGCTACAACATGCTTAAATAAGCAAACATGCAATAAGTCATTCAACACAGAATCATCACCAAGATTAGAGGTCATATCAAAATGATTAAACATTGGTTCTTTTGCATCAATAGTTAATTCAATGGGTGCACTCAAAATTGTTGGTATTTCAGTTGTTTGATCACATGGCAAAGTCAAATTATCAACGTAGTCCTCTAAAATAGGTGGTGTGATCAAAGTAGTGGGTAGCTCATCAGATGGTGCATTCAAATTGACAAGGCATTCATCATTCTCATGTACTGATCTTCCATCTCTACATGATTGCTAAGGCGCACTCGACAAGGCATTCATCATTCTCATTCTCATGTAGTTTAGCGATTGCTAAGGCGCAACGTCGTGCACGTTTGTAGTCGGATTGTCAAAGTCGTCTCCACCAAATCGATAGTTATCATCTCATCGAAAGATTGGGTTGGAAAGTGCACGAAATCTAGTTTCCAACAAAAAAAGAATCACCCAATTCGGAGTCCGTATGAAAAGCTTGTGTGCGTTTTGAGTCAGGTATGTCTGTGCAGTTCGAATCTGAATCCAGAATGTGAGAGACTTGGACTCTATCTTCTCTTGGGCCAAAAGTGACGTGAAAGAACTTTTTGGACAGCAAATAAACATCTCTTTCTTCCTTATCTTCATATGTGAATTGTACAAATGTCCCATACACCTGCAATTAGACAAAACACAAAAGTGTGTGAAGTATTTTTGTTCTGGATAACATAAATAGATTATTGAATAGTTTGCACTAGAAATCACCTGACAAATATGCATATATGCAATATTTTTGGTCATATCCAAGGTAGTCATGTCCTCATCATTGCCTCCTTGACGGGGATGCTCGTTTCTGGAATTTCTTCATCTGGTGTTGGCGTCCATTATGCTACGAACTCTGCCAATGCTCTGCTTTGGATAGTTGAAGTGCTTTCAAACTTGAGGCCAAAGCTTGACAGTTCCAGTGCCCACTCGACAATGCTGCCTGTTGCTTCTGGATTTTGCAGTATCCTCTTCAGCGGAAAACGAGTGACAACTGTGATCTCATGTGCTTGGAAGTAATGGCGCAACTTTCTCGAGGCCATAAGAAGGCCGAAAAGCAATTTCTGCACACCAGAGTACCTTGACCTAGCCCCCTGCAGAAGGGAACTGACAAAGTAAACTGGGTGCTGCACCATCCTCTTCTGCATCCCTTCACATGCCTGCGCAGATCCATCTTTGTCGGGACCAGAGCTTGTCGGAGAAGCCCCCTGCTTGTTGCTGGATGCATTTGCCGTGGTTGCTGGTTCATCATCCGCCTCCCTCTCTGCTACTAACGCAGCACTAACCACTTGATTGGTTGCTGCTATATACAGCAACAACTTCTCTTGTGACTTAGGTGCGACAAGTATTGGAGTGGAGGACATGTATCTCTTCAAGTCCTGCAGCGCGGCCTCCGCTTTCGGAGTCCATTTCATTGGACCTGCCTTTTTCAATACTTTGAAAAACGGCAGGGCGCGCTCAGCAGACCTAGAGATAAACCTGCTGAGAGCAGCCATGCAACCGGCAAGCCTTCGTACATCCTTGACGCGCTTTGGTGCTTCAATCTGTTCACTGGCCTTGATCTTGTCGGGATTGGCTTCAATTCCCCGCTGAGACACGAAGAACCCGAGAAGCTTGCCGGAGGGGACTCCAAACACGCACTTCTCGGGGTTGAGCTTGAGGTTGATCTTGCGCAGATTTGCAAAGGTTTCGTCTAAATCTTGAATCAGGGTTGCCTTGTCCTTGCTCTTAACCACTATGTCATCCGTGCAGGCTTCCACATTCCTTTGTATCTGTGGTTCAAAAGCGACATGGACTACCCTCGCAAATGTTGAACCAGCATTCTTTAAACCGAACGGCATCCGTATGAAACAGTATGTGCCACATGGGGTGATGAATGCGGTCTTTTCCTCATCTTCTTCTGCCATGAAGATCTGATGGTATCCTGAGTATGCATCAAGAAATGAAAGCAAATCACATCCGGCCGTGGAGTCAACAATCTGGTCAATGCGCGGCAAGGGGAATGGGTCTTTGGGACAAGCTTTATTGACATCGGTAAAGTCTATACAAAGCCTCCATTTCCCATTGGCCTTGCGCACGACTACAGGATTGGCCAACCACGTAGGATGGAGCACTCCTCTGACAAGGCCTGCTGCTTCCAACTTCTTGATTTCTTCTGCGATGAATTCTTGGCGCTCCACTGCCTGTTTCCTGACTTCCTGCTTGATGGGCCGTGCATGAGGACAAACAGCAAGGTGGTGCTCAATTACTTTCCTGGGAACACCGGGGATGTCAGACGGTTGCCACGCAAACACGTCGACGTTCGCCCGCAGGAAAGCAACAAGTGCGCTTTCCTATTTAGGGTCGAGAGTGGCACTGATGGTGAAGGTACCACCAGTGTCGTCCTCCTTGGCAGACACCTTCTTGGTCTCTGGTGGAGCTGCCATTGCCTTCTTACACTTGCCGGTGGAGCTCGATGGTGCGTCCTCGACGGTAGGGCAGCACTCCGAAGAGGTGCGCTTGCCGGAGTGGGCATCAGAGCTCTTGCCGGAATTGGTCTTCTTCTTTCCCCAGGGAGCTTCAGCGGCAAGTGACTTGCGATCTGTTGTGGCTGCTGCTTCCCGGTAGATCTTGTCGGTGCAGATAAGAGCATCCTTCTTGTCGCCAGGGACAGAGATAACACTTATCGGGCCTGGCATCTTCAACATGTTGTACACATAATGAGAGGCTGCCATGAACTTGGCGAGCGCTGGACGGCCGAGAATCCCATTGTAAGGCAATGGAAAGTCAGCAACGTCAAAAGTGACCCTCTCAATCCTGAAGTTCAGCTCGCTGCCAAATGTGACTGGCAGCGTGATCTTTCCCTTCGGCTTGCTCCTTCCCGGATTGATTCCTTCGAATGTGTCGGTCTCTTCAAGCTCGCTGTCAGGGATCTGGAGTTTCTGGAGTACCGCGGAGGAGATCAGGTTCAAGCCGGCCCCGCCGTCTACTAGCATCTTTGTATCCTTGAGGTTGCGGATAGTTGGTGAAACCAACATCGGCAAGCACCCGACCGCAGTGATGCGATCAGGGTGGTCCTCAATATCAAAGATGATAGGCGTGCTGGACCATTTCAGAGGCTTGCGTAACTCTACGGATGGTTCAGCTGCATTGACTTCCCGCATCCACTGCTTGAGCTGGCGGTGTGAAGTATGCAGAGAAGCACCGCTGTCAATGCACAGGACCTCTGTGGCTTTCTGAAACTCCTGCTCATCGGCCTCGTCATCATCCATATCTTCGTCGTCGTCGTCATCTTCATCCTTGTCGCGGCCGCGGGGAGGTCTGTCTCCTTGCCACTGCTTGTCCTTGCCGCGGCGTCCTCCCCGGCCGGGGCGTTTCTTGCCGGCTCCTCCAGCTCCTTCCTGGGCCTTCTCCTTGTCGCGTCGCTCGTATTCATCCTTTTGCTGCTCAACAAGCTGCTCGACCTTCTTGCAGCTCTGGAGGTCATGGCCCTTGGTGCGGTGGATCTTGCAGTACTGCTTGCTGGAGTTGTCCTGCTTGTCGGCGACAGCCACAGCCTGCTCGCCGGAGGCACCAGCTTTGGCTTTCTTGGCGCCACCTCCGTTGCCGGACTGCTCAACAGCTAGCACATCTTTGCCCTTCTTCTTCCTGTTGTTCCGCCGCCGGCCTTTCTTTGCCGGGGCAGCATCTTCGCTATCAGATCCTCCTGCTCCTGTATCCTCTCCGGGGAGTCTCCTCCCTTCCTCAGCACGTGCACACTTGTCGGCCAGGGAATACAGCTCACTGACATCTCTGATCTTGCACATCGCCATCTCCTCCCGCATCCTCCGGTTTCGCACGTTCTGATGGAACGCGCTGATCACCGCGGCAGGGTGGACATCTAGGATGTTGTGCTGTACACGGCTGAATCTCTGAATATACTTGCGCAGGGGCTCTCCTTCCTTCTGGGCGAGCAGATGAAGGTCGCTCTCTTGGCCATGGGGCTTGTGGCCGCCTGTAAAGGCGCCGACAAACTGATGGCATAGATCCGCCCAGGAAGATATGGAGTTGTCCGGCAAGTGCATGAGCCAGGATCTGACGTTGGGCTTGAGCACCAGCGGGAAGTAGTTGGCAAGGATTTTGTCGTCTCGTCCCCCGGCAGCTTGCACCGCGATGGTGTAGATGCTGAGGAACTCCGACGGATGCGACTTGCCGTCGTACTTCTCTGGTACGTCTGGCTTGAAATTCTTCTTGCTGGGCCACTGGACTTGCCGCAGCTCACGAGTGAACGCAGGGCAACCTACCGCGTACGGCAAGTCGCCTGGTTCCCCTGGCGCATGCATGTCGATAGAGGGCCCAGCGCGCTGGTCAGATTGACACCGCGCTTCTCTTCGGCGCTCGATGCGAGTACGAGAGTCTTCTTGTTATCGTTCGTGAAGAACTTGACGCTGATCGCGACGAGCTCGTGGATCCGATGAGTTGGCGATCTTGGCCTTCGGGGTGGAGAGTGCATGGTGGTTGCACCCCCATCGGTTTTGTCGCCATCGGTTCGCGCCCGGCAGTCTTGCCACGGCAGCGAGGGACTCGGCTGCCGCGGAGCATCGCCGTTGGCGAAGCCGATGAGACTCTGAATGGTGGCCCTCCATTCGTCGGTCTTGTCCGCCGTTGGAGGGTAATCCAGGAGCAGTTGAGCTCACGCCAAAGCTTCTGCTGGAGTGGTGGGTGGCAGAGGCGAACAGTGCGAGGAGCGGGATATGCCCGGACTTCTAACTATGTTAGAAGGAGCAGTATCCCATCTAGGCGACCGGGCCTCGCTCAGGCCAGCATGCTGGCGTGCATGCTGGTCTTGAACTCCGCGAGATCCACCAGCTTGATCTTGGCCCAACGACCGAATGGTACTGCGAATACCATGACGCTGTTGGTCCCGCGCCTCCTGAGATGGGCGCGGTGCGCGTATGCACGCCGAGATCTGCGCGGCCTTGTCCTTGGACTTGGCAGCACTATGAGCTCCCTCGTCGACGCCCGTTCTTCCGCCGGCGTCCTCCCCTCCACCCGTCTGCTCCGGTGGCGGTGGGATTGACGCGGACGGAACAGCTGCCTCTGAAGCTTTCTTCTTCGGTGGCATATCGATGAAGATGATGAAGATCTAGCTCGTGTGAACGTCGGATCAGGTTCACACAATCTCGACGCCCCCTACCTGGCGCGCCAAAGATGTTGGAGAAACTGATCCACGAACACCTATGGGACCGGCGGACCGAGCCCCTTTCGGTTCGGCGGGGGGCGGAGGTCGCACGAAGAGCAGATCGAGGCGAAGCACACGAGCAGTTTACCCAGCTTCAGAGCTCTCCGGAGAGATGATACTCCTACTGCTGCATGTATGTGTATATTGAGTTCTTGCTCGGGAGCGATGAGAGCTACCAGACCGAGCGTGAGAGTGTTTCTGGCGTTCGAATGAGCCGACCCCCCCTACGTTGCGCATGGGCCTCCTTTTATATGCTCAAGGGGTCACCGACAGGTGGCAACGCAGACAAAGGGCAAAAATGGAAAAAGAGATGCGGTAGGTACAACTACCTATACTGTAGATACAGTGTATCATACCTAACTCTGACGGCAGGGGACAAAGGCATTAAATGCCCGTCTGTGTCGCCCAAACAGTGTAAACAGAGACCGTCAGGGGTGCCACCGCTCGCCACGATGGCTATCTTGTCAGCGCCGCTTGCCACTGTGCACCGCTGGCTGCACAGCTTCTCACCACGCGCGCCTGGAAGGACCCAAGGGTGACACATTGGTGGATGTGCTGGAGCGCGGGTGCGGAGTGGCCGTTTGCCGCGGCAAGCGCCTTGCCGCGGTCGTTGTTTTGTCGGGCCCGGGAGCTTGTCGCTCACCGAGCCTTGCCGGGATGCGTGGCGCGTCGCGGCAAGCTTTCTTGAGATGCCTTGGTCGGCGTTCCCGGCAAGCTCCTCTTGTCGGGGCCTTGTCTCCCTATCTTCAATGCCTCGGTTGGCCTTCCCGGCAAGCTCCTCTTGCCGGGGTCTTGTCTTGAATACTTTGTTCTTGAACGGCTCCAGAGGAACCACAGAGGACCTTGGCGGTCACCCAGCAAGCCTTGCCGCGGGGTGCTATGACTGCCCGTGCACAAGTTCGGGATACTAGGGTACCCCTACTCTAGTACACCGACATTGTCGTTCTTGAGCTTGAGCAAATGCTACTTGGTTTGATTGAGGACGAGGAACTTGTTCATCGATTTGCTCTTATGAATGCTTGTCGTGTAGCGGGTTGCGAGATGCATGACGATCTTGATGCGCGGCTCGTCGAAGAGTGTTCGATGACGGTGTACTTGTGCCAGAGAAGGAGTCGTCGGATTGCCGACTTGAGTGGCTCCGTCTTGAGTATGAGGATGTAGAAGGAGGCCGGTTCACCAACAAAGCTCGGATCTCGTCCATTCTTGCATCGTTCTCTTGCTTGTGCGTGTCGAGCTTGTTGTCAAAGAAGTCTCTTGTACGTTGCTCGGAGAGTCGTAAGTCGGTGGCGAGGTTGTCGATGCGGTCATTCATTGCTTGTTGCTCTTGATGCAACGCTCGTTGTGCGCCAAAGAGGTGGCTCTTGGTGGCGTATGATGACATGTCGTCGTCTTGCTCAATGAAGAGTGGGTTTGTAGAAGTACTTGGCCTATCCATCATTTCAAGCAAATTGTGAGTGGTAGAAGGAGAAGAACTAATACCAATGTACCTTTGACCGAAGTTGAAGATGAATCAAGTTCACTCAAATGCGGACAATGAAATAGCACTATTGGTACCAATCCTTGTCGGTTCTCACACCTACACAAGTAAAAGCTTTTGGTGGAGCTTGGTTAGGATGGTGGCACAAAATTGATTGCAATCGTTAGCTTGACTCAAAAATGTTGAAAAAGATTCGCAAATTCGCAAATGCAACAAGTAGACCAAGCAAGTAATGGTACACGGAAACACACACGCAAATAGATAAATGGGATTGTCTAAACCAAAAGTGAGCCAAAATGTGGAATCCACAAAAATGCTCTTGTTGCACAATACTAGAGAGACGCTAGCACGATTGCACAATAGGCGGATACGGAGCTTGTGCACAACCTACTAGGCAAAAATGCAACGATCTCTATCCCGAGTATGCTATATGTATGGTATTTCGGTGCAATGATCCAAGATGATCTTATATGACAATCTTAATGTAGTATGATGCTATGGTTCTTGCTTATAAGCTCTTTGCTTATCTTTCCTCTTTGCTTAAAAGCTTGAGTGGCTCTTTCTCTTTTGAGCTCTTTTCTTATGCAAACTACACGAACCAAGATAGCAATTGTGTATGCGATGACAACTTTGTGACACACAAGTTGATTCCGAGATATGCACCACGATGGTATGTATGATATGGAGTATGCTTACTAATGTGCACAAGTCACGTTGCTGGCAATACTCAATGGCTAGTCTCGATGGGTAAGCAACGCAAAAGATGGTGTATGATGGTTATCAATGCAATTGCAAGGTATGACAAAGATGTCGTCGAAGTTACCGTCCGCAGCGAAGATGAGTAGTCGATGAAAATGAGCGTTTGTTGTTGATGTCCCACCGCACCTAAATAGCCGAAACACAATAGGACATGGAAATCTCAACTCAAATTCTCGAACCCAAAGTCGAATGGTAGTATGGAGGTTGTGTCGCGGGGTTTTGGCAGGTGGAAGTGGTGGTGGTTGGGGTGGGGAGGTATGTAGGCGTAGGTGGTGGTGGTGGAGTACTGCAGAAATGCAATTTCGGCAGAGGAAGCCAGATGATCCGGGCCAGGAGCCGGATGATCCGGGTGTGTCCGGATGATCCGGGACAGGGTCCGGATGATCCGGGCAGGTCAATCGCGGTCGGGAACTGCTCGGGAAGAACTCTAAAACGGCGAGAAATTCGACGATTTCGCGGATTTTGGATGGATTTCGAGGGGGAGAAGGTGGGGAAAAGCAAGATCCATGAGTTACACACCGAATCCACGGATCAAAATCAACAAAACATCAACAAAACCAACAAATCACAAAAAAAATTTGGGGTTATTTTTGGTGGGGATTTTTGGATTTAGGACGAAAACAACAAAATCAAGCTAGAAAACACGGGGTAGGGGCTCCAAAAATGTGATCAACATGGCTCATGATACCATATGATGTAGGGTGGAACCCTATAGCGTCGATCTTTCACGTTTGGAGTGGATCCTACGGGGAATCACGAAGAACACGCGGAAGCACAAAGGGAAAACACGGGGGAAACGAGAGAGAATCACTCAACCAACAAGGAATCGATCACACAAGCGCTAGATCATCACACACATAAGGTAGCACATGGTTCAAGATCAACAAAGGTAAGGATACAAAGGAACCGTTCTTCTCCGAGAGGAAGCCTTGATGTTCTTCCCTAGAAGGGGTCTTGAATCCGCTTGGGGGATCTTCTCCGAAGAGGTCGTGAGCTCCGAGGAGAAGTAACCAAGTGGATGAGCAAAGGCTCTCACACAAATATGAGCTAATCCAATGCTAAGTTTCAAAGTGAGGAGAGGGGGTCCTATAAATAGACTAGGGGGCGAAGGGGTACATGGGCTCAGCCCAACACGCGCGCGCAGGCGCTGGCCGGATGATCCGGGCCAGGGCCGGATGATCCGGGCTGGTCCGGATGGTCCGGGTGGAGGCCCGGATGAGCTGGATGTCCGACTGGTGGTGGCGCAGGGCCGGATGTCCGGCTGGGGGTCCGGATGTCCGGGCAGGGTCCGGATGATCCAGGACTGGGTCCGGATGATCCGGCTTCAGGTTTGAGCTTCGGGTGTCTTCGGATGAGTTAGCTGGATCGTCCGGGCCAGGGTCCGAATCGTCCGGGCTCTGTCCGGATCGTCCGGGCCGCCGTCCGGATCGTCCGGCCATCCTGGTCCTTGGTGCTCTTTCCTCTCCGTCTTCATACATGTCTTCTGCTTCCGGTTCTCCTTGCTTCCTAGCTTCTTCACGGTGAACTCCTTGGTACCTGAGTATGCATAGCATTTCCGTTTGAGGTAGTAACCATGTCTCATGTGAATCGAAAGTGAATTGTGAGAGGAGTGATGTCACCTCGGTTTCAAGAGCTCTTGCACGTGCTCGAGTCATAGGTCCTTGTGAGGTTGGATGTGTTGATGTAGAGTGATAGAGGCAAAGGTGTCCCGTCTTTCGATGAGATGATGGATATCGCTTTGGTGGCAGTCGACTTTGACGATCCGACTACGAACGTGCGTGGACGTCGCGCCTTAGCAATCGCTAAACCAACTCCGAGAGGTTATTGACCACGCCGGAGCACGATCAACCTGACCACGAGGGTCTGTTTCCTGCGAGCAAACGAAGAACAAGCAAGAAACTAAGATTGCAATCTGGATATTGCGAATATAAGATGAAAGCTTTATTGATCAAGGTGGGGTTCTGTGACGCCTTTGTCTGGTCGTTGAACACAAACGAAGTACGCGAAGTTGCAGCTATGGCGAACTTTTAATCTAAACAAAACCCAAAGTCTAAACGATGCCCTAAGGGCTGTATATATGGAGGAAGAGGGGGGGAATTTCGTGGCCCTTGGTGGAGGGGTCCGAAATCAACCCTATCTCTTGTTTCCCCACACATACGGACTCTAAAAATAGCCTATACTTATGTATTTCGAAATTACATGGGCCTGGCCCAATAATAAGGTGATGCAGCACCTAAAATAACCTCGGGACGAAATTTATGAAGTGGCATCTTGTATATTTCGTCCAAGGCTTCATGCACCCATTATGGTGGCTTCAAAGTCCTGAAATCATCACTTGTAACTCCGTTCTTGTTCCCCTTGCGCATGCCATCATCTCCATGCTTGTTCTTGCTCCAATGTTCATCCTTCTCCAAGCTAGGCCCTTCATTTGTAAGCAAAACAAATGTATCCAATTTAGGCAGCATCATATTCTCATGAACATTAGAATCATTACCAAGAAACGAAAGTACCTGGTAATTTAGTTGGCGTGCACGAGCTCTAGTAATTGGTCCAGTATGTATAGCAGCAGGGGCTGTGGGTGTAAAAATTGTATTGATGTCCTCATCATCCTCCCCTTCTTGAAATGAAGTCGTCCTCGACGGAAGTCCATTTTCCTCACCCAAATAAGGCTTCAAATCTGCAATGTTAAAAGTGGGACTAACCCCAAAATCTGCAGGCAGCTCAAGTTTATATGCATTATCATTTATTTTCTCTAACACCTTAAAGGGACCATCAGCACGTGGCATTAGCTTTGATTTGCGCAAATCAGGAAATCTATCCTTACGCAAATGTAACCAAACAAGATCTCCAGGTGCAAACACAACATGTTTTCTACCCTTATCTCCAGCAAGTTTATATTTAGCATTCATACGCTCAATGTTTTCCTTAGTTAACTCATGCATTTTTAAAATCAATTCAGCACGTTGTTTAGCATCAAAATTAACCTTCTCCGAAGATGGAAGAGGCAACAAATCAATAGGTGCACGTGGTAGGAAACCATACACAACTTCAAAAGGGCACATCTTAGTAGTAGAATGCAATGAACGATTATAAGCAAATTCAATATGAGGCAAGCATTCCTCCCACATTTTCTTATTATTCTTCAAAACAGCCCTAAGCATAGTAGACAACGTTCTATTGACTACTTCAGTTTGTCCATCAGTTTGGGGGTGACAAGTAGTACTAAAAAGCAGTTTAGTCCCCAACTTAGCCCATAAACATCTCCAAAAGTGGCTAAGAAATTTAGTATCACGATCTGAAACAATAGTATTTGGCACACCATGCAAGCGAATAATTTCACGAAAGAACAAATCAGCAACATTAACAGCATCATCGCTTTTATGACATGGTATAAAGTGTGCCATTTTCGAGAATCTATCCACGACAACAAATATGCTATCCCTCCCCTTCTTTGTTCGAGGTAAACCTAAAATAAAGTCCATAGATATATCCTACCAAGGAACACTAGGTACAGGCAAAGGCATATATAAACCATGAGGATTGAGTCGTGACTTAGCTTTTTGACATGTAGTGCATCGAGCAATAAAACGCTCAACATCCCGTCTCATCTTTGGCCAAAAGAAATGTGTAGCAAGTACGTCCTCCGTCTTCTTCACGCCAAAATGTCCCATTAATCCTCCTCCATGCGCTTCCTGCAACAACAAAAGACGAACGGAGCTAGCTGGAATGCATAGCTTGTTAGCACGAAACACAAATCCATCGTTAACGACAAACTTGTTCCACATTCTTCCTTCTTTACAATTCTGCATTACATCTTTAAAATCAGCATCATGCACATATTGATCTTTGATGGTCTCCAAACCAAATATTTTGAAGTCAAGTTGTGAAAGCATAGTATAGCGACGAGACAATGCATCAGCAATAACATTTTCTTTTCCCTTCTTGTGTTTAATGACATAAGGGAAAGTCTCAATGAATTCAACCCATTTAGCATGTCTACGATTCAGTTTAGCTTGACTTTTAATATGTTTCAAAGATTCATGATCAGAATGTATAACAAATTCTTTGGGCCATAAATAATGTAGCCATGTTTCTAAAGTCCGAACAAGAGCATATAATTCTTTATCATAAGTAGAATAATTCAGACTAGGCCCACTCAATTTTTCAGAAAAGTATGCAACAGGTTTGCCATCTTGTAATAACACACCTCCTAATCCAATTCCACTAGCATCGCATTCAAGCTCAAAAGTCTTATTAAAATCAGGAAGTTGGAGTAAAGGAGCATGTGTCAACTTATCTTTCAATACCGTGAAGGCTTCTTCCTGTGCGGTACCCCAAAGAAAAGGCACATCCTTCTTTGTAAGCTCGTTGAGAGGTGCAGCAATGGTGCTGAAATCTCTCACAAAACGCCTATAGAATCCAGCGAGGCCAAGAAAACTCCTCACTTGTGTGACCGTTTTGGGCTGCGGCCAACTCTCAATAGCTTCAATCTTGGCTTTGTCAACTTCAATTCCCTGTGGAGTAACAACATAGCCAAGAAAAGATACTCGGTCGGTGCAAAAGGTGCACTTCCCAAGGTTACCAAACAAACGTGCATCACGTAGAGCAATAAAAACAGCACGTAAATGTTCCAAATGTTCTTCCAAAGATCTGCTATAAATCCCGTTCTTGTTCCCCTTGCGCATGCCATCATCTCCATGCTTGTTCTTGCTCCAATGTTCATCCTTCTCCAAGCTAGGCCCTTCATTTGTAAGCAAAACAAATGTATCCAATTTAGGCAGCATCATATTCTCATGAACATTAGAATCATTACCAAGAAACGAAAGTACCTGGTAATTTAGTTGGCGTGCACGAGCTCTAGTAATTGGTCCAGTATGTATAGCAGCAGGTGCTGTGGGTGTAACAATTGTATTGATGTCCTCATCATCCTCCCCTTCTTGAAATGAAGTCGTCCTCGACGGAAGTTCATCTTCCTCACCCAAATAAGGCTTCAAATCTGCAATGTTAAAAGTGGGACTAACCCCAAAATCTGCAGGCAGCTCAAGTTTATATGCATTATCATTTATTTTCTCTAACACCTTAAAGGGACCATCAGCACGTGGCATTATCTTTGATTTGCGCAAATCAGGAAATCTATCCTTACGCAAATGTAACCAAACAAGATCTCCAGGTGCAAACACAACATGTTTTCTACCCTTATCTCCAGCAAGTTTATATTTAGCATTCATGCGCTCAATGTTTTCCTTAGTTAACTCATGCATTTTTAAAATCAATTCAGCACGTTGTTTAGCATCAAAATTAACCTTCTCCGAAGATGGAAGAGGCAACAAATCAATAGGTGCACGAGGTATGATAGAGGCGAGGGTGTCCCGATCTTTCGATGAGATGATAACTATCGATTTGGTGGAGACGACTTTGACGATCCGACTACAAACGTGCACGACGTTGCGCCTTAGCAATCGCTAAACCAACTCCGAGAGGTTATTGACCACGCTGGAGCACGATCAACCTGACCACGAAGGTCTATTCCTGCAAGCAATCGAAGAACGAGCAAGAATATGATAAAGCAATCTGAATATTGCGAATATATATGAAGTATTGATAATGATGGGGATCCGGAAGCGGTCTTGGTCTGGTCGTTGGACACAAACGAAGTACACGAAGTTGCAATGGCTAACTTTTAACTAAACAAATCCCAAAGTCTAAACGACGCCCTAAGGGCTGTATATATGGAGGAAGAGGGGGGAATTTCGTGGCCCTTGGTGGAGGGGTCCGAAATCAACCCTATCTCTTGTTTCCCCACACATACGGACTCTAAAAATAGCCTATACTTATGTATTTCGAAATTACATGGGCCTGGCCCAATAATAAGGTGACGCAGCACCTAAAATAGCCTCAGGACGAAATTTATGAAGTGGCATCTTGTATATTTCGTCCAAGGCTTCATGCACCCATTATGGTGGCTTCAAAGTCCTGAAATCATCACTTGTAACTCCGTTCTTGTTCCCCTTGCGCATGCCATCATCTCCATGCTTGTTCTTGCTCCAATGTTCATCCTTCTCCAAGCTAGGCGCTTCATTTGTAAGCAAAACAAATGTATCCAATTTAGGCAGCATCATATTCTCATGAACATTAGAATCATTACCAAGAAACGAAAGTACCTGGTAATTTAGTTGGCGTGCACGAGCTCTAGTAATTGGTCCAGTATGTATAGCAGCAGGGGCTGTGGGTGTAACAATTGTATTGATGTCCTCATCA